>NC_079193.1:35662932-35885432 GCF_029499605.1 Hyla sarda
GTATTCCCCGGTGCTCACCTGTTTTATATGATATGGCAGGCATGGGATTTCAGCCATGTTGATTTTATTTAATGAATAAACTGATTTACTAATGATGCCTACATTTACCATGAATCATTTGGCTTTGCAGAGAGAGTGAGTGGAGTTTTATCACTGCACCTTGTCATCTAATCAGGATGCTAGTGCTGGAGCTCACCCATGTAAACTGATTGGACGTATTATTGGGTTGGGGTCAGTTCAAATCATGTGTGGCTTTGATGTGTTTGCTGATTCAAACTGTGTTTTTAAAGATTTATTGTCATGAGTCGAAACTGATTTGACCTAAAATCCCAATTGAGGTGCTTTATAAAGATTTGAAGTCTTTAGGCTAAATTGTTCAATTGTTGAATTTGTACTGCATTTTTTACTAACTTTCATTGCATTATACGGGGAGCTAGCAGAAAACATCTGATAGGTAATGATGTCATTCTGTAGTTCACAGGAGGACCCAGGACAGACCCCTTCCCCTGACACATTAAGCACTGTGATTTTCTGGGGATCAGACTGGTAATCACATGACCCATTTACAATAATAGAACATAGTTGTAGCTGTGCTGGAATAAAACAGATAGTGCTGTAGGACTTATGATGAAAAAAAACATCACTGGAAAAAAACAAGATTAAAATGAATATGAAAAGGAATAAAGTATTAGGCAGCCAATTATTCAAATTATACATAGTAGCACCAAGTCCTCCACAGCAGAGGGCGCTGTTTCTGGTGGCTTCATGTTCTGCCAGAGGCAGGGTGTAATAGGAGATCAGTAAAATGACAGTATCAAGCAATATATTAGTATTGCAGTGTACACTGTAAGAGATCAGGCTCTCACATGTTCAAGTCCCTTAGGTGGAGTAAAAGTGCAAGTAAAAAACAAACAAAGATATAGTAAAAATTCTTAATGCCTACCTTTTCCCATTTATCATGTATAATAAATATATCCTACAACATAATATCTCTGTTTGCTGAACTATTAACATATAATGTTATTTATCCTACAGAGTTAACAACGTAAAAAAAAAACTGCCTAATCTTGTTGACCCAATATTGTTTCCTTCTGGTCCCCATGCCTCCCAATAAAGGTTCGCTCACACGTACAGGATCTGCTGCATATTTTCTGCTGATTTTGTTACCCATTGAAGTTAATGGACAGCAAAATCAGCTGCACAAAATATGCAGCAAAAATATGCAGCGGATCCTTTACGTGTGAATGTTCCCTTACAATGGATTATAAAATAATCAAAAATTCACGACTACCCTAACACGGTATCTATAAAAATACAGCCCATACAACAGACAAGCTCTCATACAGCTCTGTAGGTGAAAAAAATTAAAATATGACAAAAACATGTATGGGGTATACCACGCACCGGTCTATAACACGCACCCTCATTTTACCAAGGATATTTGGGTAAAAAAAGTTTTTTACCCAAATATCCATGATAAAATGAGGGTGAGAAGCGGCGCCGACAGCCAGGGGGAGAGAAGGGGCAGCGGCACCCATTGCCGGCGCCGCTGCCCCGTTGCCTCCCCCCATCCCCGGTGGTATAATTACCTGAGTCCGGTCCGCGCTGCTCCAGGCCTCCGTCGTGCGTCCCCTGCGTCGTTGCTATGCACGGCGCTCTGACGTCATGCGCCGCGCCGTTCAGCGCATAGCAATGACGCCGGGGACGCACGACGGAGGCCTGGAGCAGCGCGGACCGGACTCAGGTAATTATGCCACCGGGGATGGGGGGAGGCAACGGGGCAGCGGTGCCGGCAATGGGTGCCGCTGCCCCTTCTCTCCCCCTGGCTGTCGGCGCCGCTTCTCTCCCCCTGGCTATCGGCGCCGACACCGATAGTCAGGGGGACAGAACGGGCAGCGGCGCCGATAACCAGGGGGTGAAAAGGGCCGACAGCAGCGCTCTAGACCCCAGGAAAGGCAGGGGGAGAGAAGCGGGCAGCGACGGCCTCTCCCCCCCTGCCTTTCCTGGGGGTGTATCGGCGTATAACGCGCACACAGACTTTAGGCTAAAAATTTTAGCCTAAAAAGTGCGTGTTATACGCCGATAAATACGGTAATTCCAAATTGCTACCTTTGCAGAAGATCTTCCTTCCTAAATTCTGTAGGTACGACAAGTAATGCCATTGAATCTTCCTGGCAGTGACGTCCTGTATGTGTAACTTATGGGCTAAGGGGGCTAAAAGTCCTAGCATGGTACAGTATATGGGATGTCACTGCTGATGTTCCATTACCGGGCATGAGGCGTTGTCCAAGCCAGTGGGTGCCAGTATAAGAAACATTTTTTAATAACTTTCACAACCCATTTTAAGGGGTATTACCATGTCAGCTTGTTATACCCTATTCATCAGATAGGGCATAACAAGCTGACCAGTGGTGGGTCAACTGTTGGGACCCCCGCTAATCTTGAGAATGGGGACATAACTGCCCATAGAAAGAATGGAGTACACCATGCCTGAACAGCCCCCTCTCCATTGATTCTCTATAGGGCTGCCAGTTCATCATTCAGAAATATATGGGGGCCCCACAGGGGGTGAACGGAGTGGTTGGCACACAGGTGCTGTGTACTCCATTCATCCCCATACTCAGGATTATCGAAGCATGTGAGTGGTCAGGCCCCATTGATCAGCTTGTTGAGAATACCTCTTTAAAGGAGAACTCCAGCAAAAACTAACTTATCCCCTATCTACAGGATAGGGGATAACTAGCTGATCGCGGGGGTCCGATCGCTAGGAACCCTTACTGAGGAGCGCGTGCTGTCTGCAGCTTCATTCATTTCTATGGGAGCACCAAAATGACTACAGCACTCGTGCATCCTCAGTGCTCCCATAGAGAATAAATGGAGCGAGCCAGGGTCCCATTCTAAAGATCGTGGGGGGTCCCAGAGGTCAGACCCCCTCAGATCAGTTACTTATCCCCTATCCTATGGATAGGAGATAAGTTAGTTTTTCCCGTAGTTCTCTGTCTCCTTTGTCGGGTGGTTTAATGACTACTGTATTGTAATGTTTTATTGATTTAATGTTTTGTTATACTTTTCTCGCAAGAAAACAAAATAACATTTCAAAATAAAAAAAAAAGAAAGAAAGAAAAAGAAATGGGCACAACAGGAATGTGAATTGAGCCTAAAGTTGTATATCATGAGTTTATCGGGTGATTATGTGATATGATATAAATCATTTCCACTGGAGAACAACAATGTATCCAGTCCTATTCCAAGCTTTACATGGGGTCTAGTCTGTGAAATAGATGATAAAATAATACTGCTGTGTAGTATATAAAGTGAGCGGCAGAGAAGTGATTCTGGATTCCTAATTAATAAAGAGACAATAAAACCACAGGTCCCTTCCTAGTTTTATTGTCCGACACGTACCTTATAAATATTATATAACTGCCGGAATAAACACAACTGTTCTTAATAGGAAACAAATGACATTATTAAGTCCCATCAGACTTTGCATTTAGCTTAGTTAAATTTGGTGTTAGATTTAAATGTATTTAATATGGTTAATATAACATTTGTTTTTGTCGCTAGATTTTTTTAATTTTATTTTACAGTTTTATGCTTTGTGTTGAAGCCAGTCTGATGAATGACTGTTATCACGACTACTTTATGGGAAATGGAGCGATACATGCAGTCCTCATTAGGTACAGTTGCAGAATCTCCCATTGGGAGGGCACTAATAATTACACACAGAAACAATCTCTAAACGAATGGGGCCCCTCATCAATGGATTTACAGTCCATCCTCCGTGCTGCCAGGGCAAGGTTCTGTGACTTTGCGACTTTGTCTTTTTTCATCTTTGTTGATGTCAACAGACAAAGCTGCAGGCCAAGCTACCATCCATAGCACCTGCAGCCTAATCTGCAGCTCTAAACTCTATACAAACACACACCTCCTGGCCATGGGATATTGATTTATCAATCCTGTGAATGTGGTTTATCTTCATTAGCGTTCCTGTTCCTATTACTTTGTGTTATTCCCCATGACCTGACCTTACCTTTTCCTACTGATTTTGTAATGTGCTACCATCTTCGTTTCTGACTTTCTAGCTTGTCCCGAGTTAACCCTTTTCTGCTGATTATGTACCTATTCGGCCTGTGTGCTGCTGACCTGGCTTGTCTAAACTTGGCCCTTAGTCCAGAGTAGGAACCATCAGCCAGATGGGAGCCATTATTTAGGGTGGATTTTCAAAATACGTAGGGAAAGTGGTTTGCGGCAAGCTCAGATCTGCGCTGTTCCCTACTTGACATAGGGAACTAAGGGAAGAAAGGATATGCAAAGCAACTCTCACACCACCTTTTCAGGAGGCTTTTCTTACAAGTCAGTTTTTCATTGCAACTAGGAGCCTAGAAAACTGACTGGGAATGGATGCTGAGCCAAAGATCTCTTCAGGGTTTAAGGGTTTTTCCCCTCATCAATACAGAGCAGGGTACTGGCTGGCTTACTAGTGAGAGGCCTCTCATCATGGGCCCCAAAAACAAACTGCATTCATACTAAGCTTTCTCAAGGCTTCACACACAGAGATCACATTTTCCAGTGCCAGTTAACTGGAAAATCCATCTGCAATATAGATTGTCACAATTTTTAAGAAACCATGATGCAAAATGATTCTACCTACATATTTGCTTGTATGTGTTCTCATGGTGCATCAGCTGCATCAACCTGGAGCTGTTTACACCAAACGGTAGGATGTTTTAGGTTGTGTTAATTTTTATTTTAGATACAATTAGACGAAAATAAACAAACAAAGATTAAACTTTACGCAGCCCGGTGAGAAAGTTATAATGTGACATACTTGAATAGGATTTTGTACATTTTGTTTTTCGGGAATTACTCTTTAAACCACTTTGGTCATTAAGGATAATATGTTTCCATTACGCTGATGAGACGGTTTTATATCCATTCCTAACAAAATTTCCCTGACAGTTATTGATGTAATTAAACCTAATGGGTCTGTTTGGGAATTCCAAATATCTTAAAACCAATTCTGAAGCCCTTGTCCGATAAAAGAAATGTAATTATGGGAGACATGAAGATTCACAGATACTTCTTGTTACGCCGAGCGCTCCGGATCCCCGCTCCTCCCCGGAGCGCTCGCAGCGTTCTCTTATTCACAGCGCCCTGGTCAGACCTGCTGACCGGGTGCGCTGCGATAATACTCCCAGTCGGGATGCGATTCGCGACGCGGGACGCGCCCGCTCGCGATGCGCATCTCGGCTCCCGTACCTGACCCGTTCCCCATCTGTGTTGTCCCGGCGCGCGCGGCCCTGCTCCTTAGGGCGCGCGCGCGCCGGATCTCTGCGATTTAAAGGGCCACTGCGCCACTGATTGGCGCAGCAGGCCTAATCAGTATCCTCACCTGTGCACTCCCTACTTATACCTCACTTCCCCTACACTCCCTCGCCGGATCTTGTTGCCATTGTGCCAGTGAAAGCGTTTCCTTGTGTGTTCCTAGCCTGTGTTCCAGAACTCCTGCCGTTGCCCCTGACTACGATCCTTGCTGCCTGCCCTGACCTTCTGCTACGTCCAACCTTGCTCTTGTCTACTCCCTTGTACCGCGCTTATCTCAGCAGTCAGAGAGGTTGAGCCGTTGCCGGTGGATACGACCTGGTTGCTACCGCCGCTGCAAGACCATCCCGCTTTGCGGCGGGCTCTGGTGAATACCAGTAGCAACTTAGAACCGGTCCACCGACACGGTCCACGCCAATCCCTCTCTGGCACAGAGGATCCACCTCCAGCTAGCCGAATCGTGACAGTAGATCTGGCAATGGATCCCGCTGAGGTCCCGCTGCCAGTTGTCGCCGACCTCACCACGGTGGTCGCCCAGCAGTCGCAACAGATAGCGCAACAAGGCCACCAGCTGTCTCAACTGACCGTGATGCTACAGCAGCTACTACCACAGCTTCAGCAATCATCTCCTCCGCCAGCTCCTGCACCTCCTCCGCAGCGAGTGGCCGCATCAAGCCTCCGATTATCTTTGCCGGATAAATTTGATGGGGACTCTAAGTTTTGCCGTGGTTTTCTTTCGCAATGTTCCCTGCATTTGGAGATGATGTCAGACCAGTTTCCAACTGAAAGGTCTAAGGTGGCTTTCGTAGTCAGCCTTCTGTCTGGGAAAGCCCTGTCATGGGCCACAACGCTCTGGGACCACAATGATCCTTTCACTGCCTCTGTACACTCCTTCTTCACGGAGATTCGAAGTGTCTTTGAGGAACCTGCCCGAGCCTCTTCTGCCGAAACTGCCCTGCAGAACCTGGTCCAGGGTAATTCTTCTGTTGGCGAGTACGCCATCCAATTCTGTACTCTTGCCTCCGAACTATCCTGGAATAACGAGGCCCTCTGCGTGATCTTTAAAAAAGGCCTATCCAGTAACATTAAAGATGTGCTGGCCGCACGAGAAATTCCTGCTAACCTGCATGAACTTATTCATCTTGCCACCCGCATTGACATGCGTTTTTCCGAAAGGCGTCAGGAGCTCCGCCAGGATATGGACTTTGTTCGCACGAGGCGGTTTCTCTCCCCGGCTCCTCTCTCCTCTGGTCCTCTGCAATCCGTTCCTGTGCCTTCCGCCGTGGAGGCTATGCAAGTTGACCGGTCTCGCTAGACACCTCAAGAGAGGACACAACGCCGCATGGAGAACCTTTGCCTGTACTGTGCCGGTACCGAACATTTCTTGAAGGATTGTCCTATCCGTCCTCCTCGCCAGGAAAGACGCACGCTGACTCCGCACAAAGGTGAGACAGCTCTTGATGTGAACTCTGCTTCTCCGTGTCTTACTGTGCCTGTGCGGATGTCTTCTTCTACCTTCTCCTTCTCTGCTATGGCCTTCTTGGATTCCGGATCTGCAGGAAACTTTATTTTGGCCTCTCTCATCAACAGGTTCAACATCCCGGTGACCAGACTCGCCAGACCCCTCTACATCAACTCTGTTAATAATGAAAGATTGGACTGTACTGTGCGTTACCGCACGGAACCTCTCTTAATGTGCATCGGACCCCATCACGAAAAAATTGAATTTTTGGTCCTCTCTAACTGCACTTCAGAAATTCTTCTTGGATTACCGTGGCTTCAACGCCATTCCCCAACCCTTGATTGGACCACAGGGGAAATCAAGAACTGGGGTACTTCTTGCCACAAGGACTGTCTTAAACCGGCTCCCAGTACTCACAGTCAAGACCCTGTGGTTCCCCCGGTATCTGGTCTTCCCAAGGCCTATCTGGATTATGCTGATGTTTTTTGCAAAAAACAAGCAGAGACTTTGCCTCATCACAGGCCTTATGACTGTCCTATTGACCTCCTCCCGGGTACTACTCCACCCCGGGGCAGAATCTATCCTCTGTCTGCTCCGGAAACTCAAGCCATGTCGGAATACATCCAGGAGAACTTAAAAAAGGGGTTTATCCGCAAGTCCTCCTCTCCTGCCGGAGCTGGATTTTTTTTTTGTCTCCAAAAAAGACGGCTCCCTACGCCCTTGCATTGATTACCGCGGACTTAATAAAATCACTGTAAAAAACCGCTTCCCCCTACCTCCTATCTCGGAACTCTTTGACCGCCTACGAGGCGCCCACATCTTTACCAAGCTGGACTTAAGAGGTGCTTATAATCTCATCCGCATCAGGGAGGGGGACGAATGGAAGACTGCATTTAACACCAGAGATGGACACTTTGAATATCTGGTTATGCCCTTTGGCCTTTGCAACGCCCCTGCCGTCTTCCAAGACTTTGTAAATGAAATTTTTCGTGATCTTCTATATACCTGTGTTTTGGTTTACCTGGACGATATTCTGATTTTTTCTGCCAACTTAGAAGAACACCGCCAGCATGTCCGCATGGTTCTTCAGAGACTTCGGGACAATCAATTATATGCCAAAATGGAAAAATGTCTCTTTGAATGTCAGTCTCTTCCTTTCCTAGGATACTTAGTCTCTGGCCAGGGACTACAAATGGACCCAGATAAACTATCTGCCGTATTGGATTGGCCACGCCCCTCCGGACTCCGTGCTATCCAACGTTTTTTGGGGTTCACCAATTATTACAGACAATTTATTCCACACTTTTCAACTATTGTGGCTCCTATCGTGGCTCTAACCAAGAAAAACGCCAATCCTAAGTCCTGGTCTCCTCAAGCGGAATACGCATTTAAACATCTCAAGTCTGCCTTTTCTTCTGCTCCCGTACTCTCCAGACCTGACCCATCTAAACCTTTCTTATTGGAGGTAGACGCCTCCTCGGTGGGAGCTGGAGCAGTTCTTCTACAAAAAAATTCTTCCGGGTATGCAGTTACTTGTGGTTTTTTTTCTAGGACCTTCTCTCCGGCGGAGAAAAACTACTCCATTGGTGATCGAGAATTACTGGCCATAAAATTGTCGCTTGAGGAATGGAGGCACCTGCTGGAGGGATCCAAATATCCAGTTATTATATACACTGACCACAAGAATCTCTCTTATCTCCAGTCTGCCCAACGGCTGAACCCTCGCCAGGCTAGGTGGTCGTTGTTCTTTGCCCGTTTTAACTTTGAAATTCAACTGCTGACAAGAACATTAGGGCCGATGCCCTCTCTCGTTCTTCAGATGCCTCTGAAGTGGAAGCCTCTCCGCAACACATCATTCCTCCGGACTGTCTGATCTCCACTTCTCCAGCTTCCATCAGACAAACTCCTCCAGGGAAGACCTTCGTTTCTCCACGCCAGCGCCTCGGGATTCTCAAGTGGGGACACTCCTCTCACCTCGCAGGCCATGCAGGCATCAAAAAATCCATTCAACTCATCTCTCGATTTTATTGGTGGCCTACTCTGGAGACTGATGTTGTTGATTTTGTGCGGGCTTGTACTGTCTGTGCCCGGGATAAGACTTCTCGCCAGAAGCCTGCTGGTCTCCTTCATCCTCTGCCTGTTCCTGAACAACCTTGGTCACAGATTGGTATGGACTTTATTACTGACTTGCCTGGCAACACAGTTATTTGGGTGGTCGTTGATCGATTCTCCAAGATGGCACATTTTATCCCTCTTCCAGGCCTTCCTTCGGCGCCTCAGTGGGCGAAGCAATTTTTTATACACATTTTTCGCCTTCACAGGTTGCCCACGCATATCGTCTCGGATAGAGGCGTTCAATTTGTGTCTAAATTCTGGAGGGCCCTCTGTAAGCAGCTCAAGATCAAATTAAACTTCTCTTCTTCTTATCATCCCCAATCCAATGGGCAAGTAGAAAGAATTAATCAGGTCCTGGGTGACTATTTGCGACATTTTGTTTCCTCCCGCCAGGATGACTGGGCAGATCTTCTACCATGGGCCGAAATCTCATACAATTTCAGAGTCTCCGAATCTTCTGCTAAATCCCCATTCTTCGTGGTGTACAGCCGTCACCCTCTTCCTCCCCTCCCCACTCCCATGTCCTCTGGTTTGCCCGCTGTTGATGAAGTGACTTGAGACCTTTCCACCATATGGAAAGAAACCCAAAATTCTCTTTTACGGGCTTCATCCCGGATGAAAAAATTTGCTGATAAGAAAAGAAGAACTCCCCCCATTTTTGCTCCCGGAGACAAGGTATGGCTCTCTGCTAAGTATGTCCGCTTTCGTGTCCCCAGTTATAAACTGGGACCACGTTATCTTGGTCCTTTCAAAATCAAGTGCCAGATCAACCCTGTCTCTTACAAACTCCTTCTTCCTCCTTCTCTCCGTATTCCCAATGCCTTCCATGTCTCTCTCCTTAAACCACTCATCCTTAATCGCTTCTCTCCCAAAGTTGTTTCTCCCACTCCAGTTTCCGGGTCATCTGACGTCTTTTCGGTGAAGGAGATTCTAGCATCCAAGACGGTCAGAGGTAAAAGATTGTTCTTGGTTGACTGGGAGAATTGCGGCCCAGAGGAGAGATCTTGGGAACCTGAGGACAACATCCTGGACAAAAGTCTTATCCTCAGGTTCTCAGGCTCCAAGAAGAGGGGGAGACCCAGGGGGGGTACTGTTACGCCAAGCGCTCCGGTCCCCGCTCCTCCCCGGAGCGCTCGCAGCGTTCTCTTATTCACAGCGCCTTATTCACAGACCTGCTGACCGGGTGCGCTGCGATATTACTCCCAGCCGGGATGCGATTCGCGATGCGGGACGCGCCCGCTCACGATGCGCATCTCAGCTCCCGTACCTGACCCGTTCCCCGTCTGTGTTGTCCCGGCGCGCGCGGCCCCGCTCCTTAGGGCGCGCGTGTCGGGTCTCTGCGATTTAAAGGGCCACTGCGCCACTGATTGGCGCAGCAGGCCTAATCAGTATCCTCACCTGTGCACTCCCTACTTATACCTCACTTCCCCTGCACTCCCTCGCCGGATCTTGTTGCCATTGTGCCAGTGAAAGCGTTTCCTTGTGTGTTCCTAGCCTGTGTTCCAGACCTCCTGCCGTTGCCCCTGACTACGATCCTTGCTGCCTGCCCTGACCTTCTGCTACGTCCGACCTTGCTCTTGTCTACTCCCTTGTACCGCGCTTATCTCAGCAGTCCGAGAGGTTGAGCCGTTGCCGGTGGATACGACCTGGTTGCTACTGCCGCTGCAAGACCATCCCGCTTTGCGGCGGGCTCTGGTGAATACCAGTAGCAACTTAGAACCGGTCCACCGACACGGTCCACGCCAATCCCTCTCTGGCACAGAGGATCCACCTCCAGCTAGCCGAATCGTGACACTTCTGATGAACAATTGTAACATGTCCACGCTGATCTCACTGCAGATTAACCAGGAACACATCTGTATCTGTTTAAGTGCATTGGAGAAAGTATAAAGGGGCTGGTGCTTAAATTCACTGCTCCAAAAAATAAGGGGAACACTAAGATAACACATCCTAGATCTGAATGAACTAATCATATGAAATACTTTCGTCTTTACATAGTTGAATGTGCTGACAACAAAATCACACAAAAATTATCAATTGAAATCAAATGTATCAACCCATGGAGGTCTGAATATGGAGTCACACTCAAAATCAAAGTGGAAAACCACAGTACAGGCTGATCCAACTTTGATGTAATGTCCTTAACCCCTTAAGGACCAGGGACGTACCTTTACGTCCTGAGTAGTGTTGCTCGCGAATATTCGCAATTCGAATTTTATTCGCGAATATCGCATATTCGCGAATTCGCGAATTTTCGCGAATATAGCGCTATATATTCGTAATTACGAATATTCGTATTTTTATTTTTTTATTTTTTTCACAGTACACATCACAGTGATCATCCCTCTGTGCTTCCAGCTTATGTGGTGTAAGAAGGCTCTAATACTACTGTGTGAGACTGGTGTGCGAATTTGCGCATATGCGAAAATTTGCATATGATAATATTAGCATATGCGGATTTTAGCTTATGTTAATTTTTGTGTATGCCAATTTTCGCACATGTTAATTTTCGCACACGCGAATATTCGCATATGCGAAAATAAAACGAGAACATTACGAATATGCGAATATTCGCGAATATGACGAATATTCGTCCATATATTCGCGAATATTCGCGAATTCGAATATGGCCTATGCCGCTCAACACTAGTCCTGAATCCTTTCCCTTTGTGGTGTCCCGGTGCCGCATCTTATACGGTACCTGTGTATGTGTGGGTCCCCATAGCCAGAGTCCCTAGGACGTGGGGATCCCTGTTGTGTAGTCTACCCCTTGTCACCTCTATTCCAACTAATAGCCTAGTAATTTATGTAAGGGTGATGTAAATATAGTAATATATGTAAATAAATGGTTAGTTACCGGTTCCATAGCGTTGCAGGACCTGCGGGTCACGTGACTGGGTGAACTCTGTGGTGTTCTGCTTGAGGACCTTTGGAGGCCCGGTGACATATGCAATCCCATTGCTCTGTGTAGTGGTGATTGACAGATGTTCGGGCCAATCGGATTCACCCTGCCCCCCTGCCCATATAAGGGAGTGGCGGCCATGGTTTTTCTCTCTTGTTCCTGGGCTGTCAAACGAGAAGGATCTGCGCAGCAACTATCGCAGTGAGTTAGGCCCGAGCC
This sequence comes from Hyla sarda, assembly GCF_029499605.1. Classification (NCBI taxonomy): domain Eukaryota; kingdom Metazoa; phylum Chordata; class Amphibia; order Anura; family Hylidae; genus Hyla; species Hyla sarda. The sequence continues at coordinate 35,674,956 of NC_079193.1, forward strand.
TTGCGGCAACAGCTGAGTAATTCAGAATAGAGAGTGTATCAATGCCCAGACACTCTGCAGCATCACCGGACCTAATATAACCCCTAAATCCGGACGGATCTGCAAATATCTACCCTAAATTCAGAGACTTTCTAAATAGCTCAAGGTCCGCAACAACTGTCAGTCACTGAGCGATATAAGGACTGTTTGTATGAGACTGTTACTGTGCCCTGGATGTATCGCAAGCACTTAAGTAAAGTTGTTCAAGTTCAATCTCCTTGTGGACCTTCAGTCATTTCCTGCACCTATCGTTACTGGGAAGGGCGTCGATAAGCCGGAGCATTGCCTCAGCATAACAGCCCTCAGCCTGGCGTCATGAACTATAGGGTTAACATTAACCCCTCATATACCGATACCATACCACCACTACCATACACCCCCCAAGGGCTACCACACCTTTCTATAATGCGGGGCCACGACACTATTAACCCTTTAGAAGCGGCGTTCAAAGTTGAACGCTGCGTCTAAAGTGAAAGTGAAACCATGCCGGTTAGCTCAGGGAGCTGTGTCGTTTAAGTGTTTCCTTAATTTTTTTTGAGCAGTGTATTAAATCTGAGACGTAAAGGGGTACTCCGTCCCTGGACATCTTATCATTATCCAAAGTATAGGGTATAAGTTGTCTGATTGCGGGAGTCTGGCTCGGCACCCCAGCGTTCTTTACCCCAGCAGCCATAGTAATCAGGCCCCCTTCATTATTATCTATGGGAAATGCATGGAGAGGGCGTATTGGCTGTGTTCACTTTTAATCCGGCATGGAACAGGGTTTTCTCTTTGCCTGTGGATTACTGGGGTGCTGCACTGACTTAGGAAACAACTAACACCAATCCAGGGTACTTCATGTTACATCCACTGAATTGCTTAACAGGGGTGAACTTTGACTTTTGGACTGGAGCAGCCAGAGACTTTCTATTCTCGTTCCTTGACTTGTGTTATGGGACCCTTTCGGTGCTTTGGTAACTTAACTCTGCAACTTAGACTTTGACAGATTTGACCTGGATGGCGGGATGCCAGAGGTTTGGCGTAGCTGCTTAGCACTGGACTTCTCCACTGACTTGAACACTGTACCGACTTCTTTACATTGACTTTACACTTTGACTGACTCCTTACACAACAGACTGTCCCTTAAAGGCACAGTACATTTTACACAGAGTAAACAGTATACATTATCATAAAACATGTAACAATAAATACAAAACCAAATAACAAGTTTGGAGTTGTGGTCCGAAACAGACACCTGAGGCAACATATACCTGAGAGGACAGGCAGTGTATTGTGTCCTGTACTGGGACACCACCAATGAATAGATGGATAGAGAGATGGATAGATAGATAATTGGGGGAGATTTATCAAAACCTGTGCAGGGGAAAACTTACCCAGTTGCCCATAGCAACCAATCAGATTGCTTCTTTCATTTTTCACAGGTCTTCTTAAAAATGAAAGCAGCAAGCTGATTGGTTGCTATGGGCAACTGGGCAAGTTTTCCTCTGCACAGGTTTTGATAAATCTCCCCCAACATTCTTTCCGAAAATAGTGTTTTAAACTTTACTAAGTGGAAATCTTTGAGCCTAATTTTGAAATACTCATGTGATCTTATTATGCAGTTTATGTACTTTGCTTCTTCTAAAAAAGTGAGTACATCTCTTTCCCATTTTTGTCTGAATTTTTTTTGACATTTGACCCAGCTGAATCCTGAAGTGATTGCTTTATAGGAAACTATTATGACTAGGTACATTCTATCCGTTGCCGTCACCTTTTTGATTGCTTTTCTTCTTTATCGCCACCAGATTGCATATTTTCCCTCTCACATGGCATCAATCATTTAAGCTTTCCAAATAATCTATGTCTCTTCCATCATGCACCAAAATCTGAGAAAGTAATACATTATAGGAGATAGATTGTATATGTTATCTGAATAAACAAAATGTTATTTTAAGAGATGGTGGAGCAGTCACAATGTAAGGGCTTTACACACTGGTTCCATATAATCTGTGAGCTGTACTGAGCCACAATAGGGCACCCATAACCTTCTATGAACCCTACTCTTCCTCTACATCAGTGTTGCCTCCAGCTGTTGCAAAACTAAAACTCACAGCATGCTCCGACAGCCAATGGCTGTCCCAGCCGTTAAATAAAAACAAACATATGTGGTATCACCGCATGCAGAAATGTCCGAATTATAAAAATATATAATTAATTAAACTGCACGGTCAATGGCGTACGCACAAAAAAATTCCAAAGTCCATAAGAGCGTGTTTTTGGTCACTTTTTATATAATGAAAAATGAATAAAAAGCGATCAAAAAGTCTGATCAACACAAAAATGGCACCACTAAAAACTTCAGATCATGACGCAAAAAATGCGCCCTCATACTGCCCCATACGCGAAAAAATAAAAAAGTTCTAGGGGTCAGAAATTACAATTTTAAACGTATACATTTTCCTGCATGTAGTTAGTATTATGATTTTTTTTCTAGAAGTACGACAAAATCAAACCTATATAAGTAGGGTATCATATTAATCGTATGGACCTACAGAATAAAGATAAGGTGTCATTTTTACTGAAAAATATACTGCGTAGAAACGGAAGCCCCCAAAATTACAAAATTGAGTTTTTTCCTCAATTTTGTCGCAAATTTTTTTTTTCCATTTTGTCATAGATTTTTGGGTAAAATTACTGATGTCATTACAAAGTAGAATTGGTGGCGCAAAAAATAAGCCATCATATGGATTTTTAGGTGCCAAATTGAAAGAGTTATGATTTTTAAAGGTAAGGAAGAAAAAAATGAAAGTGCAAAAACGGGAAAAACCCTTGGTCCTTAAGGGGTTAAGCCAAAGTGCACTATACAATATGTATTGCTCTAAAGGTTCCTAGACTGATTCTGTCACAGCAAGGTGGGTGGACCTAGCAACAAGGACCTAGACCAGTGGTTCCCAAACTTTTTAGGTTCTCAACTCACTTAGTGTATCAGGATTTTACCAAGGCTCCCTAGAGTCACAACTTATGTCTATCTAACCATTGCATGCAGTGTATATATAGTAGGTAGGCCCACCTCTGTGCCCACATAGTAGTTAGGCCTCACATTGTGCCCCCATATAGTAGATAGGGCCACCCATGGGCCCCCTGTAGTATTAAGCACCCCTGTAGTAGCACTGGTATCTTCTTTAGTAGTATTAGCCCCCCCCCCCCCCCCCCGTACTATTTTTTAGGGTATATATATATAGGTAATATAAGGCCCGCTCTAGTAATATTTATTAATTTGTAATATTAGGCCCCCTACAATATTATTAGGTTCCCTTGTCGTCTCCTCCATAACCCACCATTGGGGTGATGTTGTCTATTTGGCATCAAAGATGTGGTGATAGGGCGATTGACACCAGCGCTTATAAGTATGTCCAGAGTGTGCCATTACCCACCTGGTTGTTATTCCTCTATCTTTAAATATCAGCCCAATCGGTGATCAATAGTGTGGTAGTGTATTGATGTTGATTGTATACCATACACGGGGGGGGAGGTCCCAAGGTAAAACTCTATTGTTGTAGACCAAACACTTTACTAGTAATATTTATCTGTGTATAAAAAGTTTCGATAGTGCACGAAGATATAGTGCTTAGAGAATGAGCTATACAAAACAGAAGTGATTTATAGGTAAACGATAAGCCCCGTCTTCCACAACAGCAAAACATATAACATCACATTGATTAACATAACAAAGCACAAGAGTATCAACCCACCGTCCGGATGAGATATGAGAGGAAAAATTTCTACAAGAATCCGGTCAATGAACCTGACCCATATCTTGAAAACTCTTCTAAAATTAATTTTGTGCATTTATCATAGTGACAGTTCTACTCCTGTTACCCGCACTTCACCGAGAAGAAATAGTGCAGACATCCATAATAATTCCGCTGTTTACAGGGGATGTGCTCTCGGTATCCATATTCTGCAGGTTTTCTTAGTACTTTTTTGGGCAATAACTTTTCTCAGCTCTTGATGAATGAAGCTCGATTATTATAAAGCTAAAGGTCGTAACTCCGCTCATTTCTGAATTATGCTGTTAATTGAGGAGTTCTCCAGATGATTGTTCATTATTAAAAGAGTTGTCTGGGTTGGAAAAATTATTTTTAGATACCCTATTAGTTAATTTTGAGTACTCATGCAGTGTCTGGAGCAGGGTCGAGTCTAGGGCCATAGATGCCTGGACGCAGATTTGTTTTGTGGGTCCTCTGGTGGGCGTGGCTATACAATTAAGACAGTTCAACGTGACTGCACCAATTCAGAAACCAGCCTCAATGATCCAATCAGTATTCAGCATGAATAGCCATCTTCTGATCCCTAAAGCCAAGATCCAGATGTAGGCCCCACTGGCTCTATTTGAATGAAAAAACATGCTATACTGTAATATTTTGACAGCACCTGTGCCTCCATTCAGCTTAGGCCAGACTAGTGTCTTTGTTTTGGGGAAAAATTTACTCCTTGAGCAAGCAGTTGGCATCCCGCTACCCCTCAGGAGCCTGCCACCTGGGTATGGTGCACGTGTGCCCTGGCCACAACACAGCCCTGGACTGGAGGACCCAACACGTTCATGCATTAGAGAAATAACCCGCTTATTCCAAGAGAATATTTGAAATCCTTAAAGTGATGACAATGGGATTTTAGCTGATAAAGTCCCTAAGAGCCACCTAAATGTACACAGCTGTTTCTTATTCACTACATTTCAGTGGTCGGGACCGGAGTTTGGCTGTTTACCCTTACTACTCACACCTGAACTTCCTTTCTCCTACTTGCCTGGCCAATCACATAACAGTATTTACCTACTTTTGTTATGCCATAGTGCTGATGAAAGTGCACTGGATCTAAAATGCTTGCATCACCTTATAAATGGTGTGTGAAGAGAGAAAGGGGTAACTGATATACTGGTTTTGCAAAGTGCTATATAAACAGAGATAGCAGCAGCATAACAAGGAAGGGGTTACAGTAAGAACTTAACTGCCATGGATTATAATAATAACAAGCCAGCAGACTAGTGATGTGGGGATTACATTTAGGAGGCAACACTGTGGTCATACACCAGTAAATACACTGGTATTTACTTTAGGGCCCGCTGCCGTGAGCTTTTTGGGTGGTAAAAAATAAGAGGGGAGATTTATCAAAACTTGTGCAGAGGAACATTTGCTGAGTTGCCCATAGCAACCAATCAGATCGCTTCTTTCATTTTGCAGAGGCCTTGTTAATAATGAAAAAAGTGATCTGATTGGTAGCTATGGGCAACTGGGAACTTTTCCTCTGCACAGGTTTTGATAAATCTCCCCCAAGATGTATTCTATAATAACGGCATGAAACCTGTGAAAAATATCCCCACTATCCTTACTTAGACACTTACATGCGCATTACTTTTAATGGCCAAATGTTTTCTGTATGCATGTCCTTTATAGTGTTGTCAACTTTTTTTATATATATATTTTTTCCCAGCAATAAAATGGAATGGGGAAGGGGGATAAAAAAAGAAAAAAGGGGAAAGGGAAGACTGGGAAGGGGTAAGGATATAATCGCAAAAACACTGAGGACAAATGTCTTAACAAAAACATAAGGGTTACAACACTATTAAAGTGAGACTATTGGTAGCAAAGTCATTTTTTTTATACTATTGTATAAAAAAAATGTATCCTGACAAGCACAGTGTAAATGTAGCCAAAAGTAGTTATCATGTTTCTCAACACTATATAATATGTAAGCTCCAGTGTTACACCAGCAGACTATGGCTAAATGCTTCAGCCCAAGTGTTGATCTAATAAACCAAACTGACGGCATCAAAGTGATCCATAATGTTGTTGGTCCAGATCAGATGAGGTATGTTGGCTGGGATACAGGTGCAGAAATGCGTCCACAGGACACTTGCCTAAAGCCATAGCATTCTCGGTCGCATTGTCACCTTGCTATCACTGTTGGCTGTTATAGTTTTTATCCTGTATGTAAAGTAGCCCTCCTCCAATAGAACGAGATTTTGCTGTTTGGTGCCACCTATTCGAGATGGCCTGACTTCAAGTCAATGCTTGACCGCGTTAAAGAGCCTTGAAACATGACTGGGGAATGTAAACCAAGCCAGATTCTCAGTCATGTTTCAAGACTCTTTACAGGGAAAAAGCTTTTACTTGCTGAGTCACTTCCTCTAGTAGGAGCCCCAGTGAACAAGCTCTCTTCCTCCTTGATGAGGGCTATTTTACATTTTTTTCCCCAGGGCAGCATTGCATGGCCCATTGACTCTCTCCTCAAGGAGACACTTTACCTACATTTATCCTGGGTACTCCAGTGGCAAAAAAAAAAAAAAAAAAAATTTAAATCAACTAGTAGCAGAAAGTTAAACAGATTTGTAAATTACTTCTATCTAAAATCTTAATCCTCCCAATAATGATCAGCTGCTGTATGCTCCAGAGGAAGTTGTGTAGGTCTTACCACAGTGCTCTCTGCTGACACCTCTGTCTGTGTCAGGAATTGTCCAGAGTAGGAGCAAATCCCCATAGCAAACCTCTCCTGCCATGGACAGTTTCTGACAGGGACAGAGGTGGCAGCAGAGAGCACTGTGGTCTGACAGGACACTACACAACTTCCTCTGGAGCATACAGCAGCTGAAGTACAGAAAGGGTTAAGATTTTTATATAGAAGTCATTTACATATCTGTATAATTTTCTGGCACCAGTTGATTTGAAAATGTTTGTTTTCATCAGAGTAACCCTTTAAAATGTGTGTAACATTTTGTATGTGGGTTGTAAATAAACACAGAAATAATACATTCAATGGCATTTATTGTTCTTGTTTTGTGTTTGCAAAGTGCATTTTGTGCTACAGAATCCGCTGCTTACAAAAACATCCCCTCATAATATAAGATTTAGCTTCAGGCTTCTGTAGATTGACAGGGTTTAGCAATAATCTGAATGGCTGAATTTATGCATTTGTGGCCTTTTGAAGTATTTTAGGTGATTTGAACTCTATACACACGCCACATAGAGATAAAAATAAGCCCGTTTTCATCAGAATAAGCCCGTATTCAGAGAAGTACACATAAAAAGGCCCGTGTGATCCCATAGTGATCGTGCCAGTCATCTCCATTTTGATTTATTGTGCTCACATCTGTGGAGCACATAGGGTGTATAAAGAACAGCTTTCATAGGAGACCTTGTTTCATGTTGTGAAGACACCATCGGGTCTGGGAGAATGTGAGGGACTTTTTATACAGGACAATTACCATAAAGCATGGAATTAGCCGAATTAGCTATAATTGAAGGTTTTTCCAATTAATCCACTATAAAGGCTCTTTCATATGATTTTATATGACTTTATATTTCTTTGTTGTAGATGTGTATAATTCTTAATATAATCATTCTCATACTTGTTTAGAAACATTAAACATTATAATCTTATTACTTTATTATTATGGCCTGCCCACCATAGCAGAGTACCAGTGGGCCCAAGCAATAATGGTTTCCATCATGGGAACCAGCAACAGTGTGTTGGGTGCCCAAGCATTATTGATATGTATGGGGGGGGGGGGGGGGAGGGGAGCTTTACTAACATTTAGTGGTTTTTGGCAGAGCAAATATCCAAGAGTATTATACCACATTATATAACTGTATATATATCCACCAATCCTCTCACTAGCTGAAAGAAGGATGTTCGGCCATTTCACCCTCTATAGCAGAGCTTTCCACTCATGTTGCTGACACATTTTTAGACATGCATAGTTTTGTGACACACTAACATTTTTTACTAGTTAACTTGGAAATAATAAGAGATATGGACACATTCATAAACTGTATGTACCATCACTTGCATGTACCATGTTGTGCATCCTATGTTGCCCTGGGGAAGGGACCAACAGTAAGGGACCTCTATAGTACCACAATAGTAAACTACATATATAATTTCTTAAATATCAGTATTAGTACTACAAGCAGTGGCTGCTACTCCCCTGTGCCATTTCATCACCCCCCCTTATGATCCACTTCATCACCCCCTTATTACCTCCTGTGCTATTTTAATGACCCCCTTCATCAATCCCCGGTGTACATTTATGAACCTCCTGTGTCTCTCAGTCCCACTTCATAGCTCCACAGCAGACCCAGGTGCAAGTTTGGCAGCTCCCGCTCAGATCTGACGTATCCTGATGAGTGACCTCTTCCCGCTCCCCTCCTCAGACACTACGTCAGGAACATCAAGATCCCAGCAGCCACCACTGCGCACTGAGTTAAAGTGGCCGTGGTGCTGGCAACCAGTTCAATCAGGCCATGACCACTTACAAACATTGACCGGCAGCTGCTACCAAACAGAGCGGTCTTGCGACACCTCTGCAGACTGTGTTAACACTTTGCTGTATCACAGGACACAGTGTAGAAAGCTCTGCTGTATAGTTAAGCTCATGATGGTGTCAAGCTGGGAAAACTGTCCAGGGCTAATAGGGGCCACTCATGGGGACAGCCATCTTTCCACATTTATGGAGGGTTTGCAGCAGCTGCTATAATGTCACTGCTTCTCTTCTTTATTATCCTCAGAACAGAATAAAATTTCCTGCTACATTTTACTCTGGGACATATTTGCTTGCACCATTTTGGGCTATTAGCAGCTATGAATGTCTTAAGAGCATATACGATTCCCTGCTGTATACTCTTAAGACACAGTTCAACGCTCCTGCGATTTCAATATATCGATAAAACGGTCATTGAATGCTTCTATCTGTTGGTTAGCGTCTTCTTTTAGGGGAATCTAAGTGTTTGTGCTATAGATCGAACATGTATTTTTCAACAAACTCTGCCAGCGAACGGGAATTAATTTCCTCTCTGTCTGAATCCTTAGAGAAACACTTGTCCAGGCACAATGGATCAGAATTGCAGCATGCAACAAAAGCCGCTGATACGGTGGACAAAACACTTGTGAAATGTCCGTAACCACTCAGCACTAAAACGCTTGTTGCTAAGAGAAACATTATAACTTTAAATGGCCCCTATTGTAATGTTTTTAAAGGAAGGTGTTACTAAGTAAGAGAAGAATTATAGCACAAGAGAGAAACAATAGAACTAAGTCTTCTGTACTTCTCACTTCTGTAAAGGCCGATGTATTTCTAGAGCAACTAATAAACATAATAAGCTACTGTCCATTGTAGAGCGAGCAATATATAAGCAAAACAGATCAACATTTCTGGATGACTTAATTGGATTTATTCATCTAGTAGATTGCCAGGCCCATTGTATGTTTGAGTTACTGTTAAATGGGCTAAATGGGTTGTCTGGGAGATGGTATTGACAGCCTATCCACAGAATAGGCCCTCAAAAGTTGATTGTGGAGTGCCGACACCAACACCACTGCAGATTAGCTGTTAAGGTAAGCCATGGAGCTGGTAGTAAAGACCGTGTAGGGAGCTAGAAGCTTCAACTTTATCTATCTAAATTTGTGTAGTGGTGGCACCAGGTTACTGCAGCACAGCTCCCATTGAAATGAATGGGAGCAGCCCTGAAATTGTCATGACCTGGGTAAAGAACTGGTTAAGTGCAACTTACTGTTTGGCCAGACTCCTGTCTTTACCTACCTGGACGATTCACCCTAAATGGCAGCCTCCAACTGGGCATCAGAGTAGACAGAATAGTCAGACATACTAGGCCAGAAACACATGGGCAGATAAGGTACAAATTCACAAGGCTAAGACAGAGTTCGGACAAGCTTTGGACCAAGCCTAGAGAGTAGCATGGTACATAATTAGAAGGCAAGTGCAACGCCAGGGTCAAACCTAGACAATGGCATAATACAAAATCAACAGGCAAAGATGTTGTCAGGATAACAACAGTTGGTCAGGTCACAGGAAGTTAGAAGATTAGTAGGGAACAGGTAATACAAGAACATTGGTGATGGGAACAACCTATACCTGGTGCCAGTGTATACACAGAGCAGGTTTTAATTCCCGCTGTCGGAGTGCTGCGGTCACAGCTGATTGCCTGGTGCTTTCTCCTCCTGATTGGACGACAGACGCTTCTTTCACTGACAAATCACAATGTGATGTGCAGGGGCATTGTCAAAATGACTGAGGAAGCTGCTGGGCTCGCCAGGAGGAGACACCACTACAGAATCTACGGAGCCAAGGCTTTTGGCTCTGTAAATTTTTTACATCCAGATGTTGTGACTCATCCAATCAGTTATTGATGTAGCTAGGTCATCAACACCAATTTCTTGGAAAACCCCTTTAAGGGCCTACACACTTTGCCCACAGGATGCCACTCTAAATCAGCAACTTGTCAACCTGGTGGACCTATTGATTTAAATGAACTAGATATAGTATGCCACAGTCCATTTCTCGTACATATACTGTTTCTGTGTGAACTTAAAAGTATAGACCACCCCACACAGAAACATGATAGTGTTTTTGCAAAATGGACCAAATGTAGCAATTGTTAGACCACTTAGTGGGCCCACCTGGAGAATGTCGGCATATCTTTTTGACCACATTTATTATATTCCACTGAACAGGAATATAGCGGAATACATTGCCACTTGACTCCCATTATAAAAAAAGTTTTTCTAGTGAAAACCTGTATTGAGTAGGGTAGAACTTAGTAGAACTTTCCCTGTACATATTTAAAAACGCATTGTAAATATAGTATAAACTCAGCTGTAGGCCCGGGATTGGCTAGTTAAAGGGGTAGTCCAGTGGTGAAAAACATATCCCCTATCCTAAGGATAGGGGATAAGTTTCAGATCTCCTGTATGGGGCCCCGGCTTGCTGGCCAGATAGCACGTGTTGACCACCGCACGAAGCGGTGGCTGACACGCCCCCTCAGTACAGGGCTATGGCAGAGCCGGAGATTGCCAAAGGCAGCGCTCCGGCTCTGCCATAGAGTTGTATTGAGGGGGCGTGTCAGCCGCCGCTTCGTGTGGTGGTCAACACAGCCCCTTCCCGTGGGCTGCCGGGGCCCCGTACAGGAGATCGTGGGGGTCCCCATCAGTTCCTTCTGCTCTATAACATGATACCTGCAGATTGTACTGTAATGTATATATCATCTGCTCAGCTCCTCCTGCTCTATAACATAATACCTGCAGATTATACTGTATTGTATATATCATCTGCTCAGCTCCTCCTGCTCAATAACATGATACCTGCAGATTGTACTGTATTGCATATATATCATCTGCTCAGCTCCTCCTGCTCTATAACATGATACCTGCAGTTTGTACTGTAATGTATATATCATCTGCTCAGCTCCTCCTGCTCTATAACATAATACCTGCAGATTGTACTGTATTGTATATATCATCTGCTCAGCTCCTCCTGTTCAATAACATGATACCTGTAGTTTGTACTGTATTGTATATGTATCATCTGCTCAGCTCCTCCTGCTCTATAACATGATACCTGCAGATTGTATTATATTTTATATATATCATCTGCTGAGCTCCTCCTGCTCTATAACATGATACCTGCAGATTGTACTGTATTGTGTATATATATCATCTGCTCAGCTCCTCCTGCTCTATAACATAATACCGGCAGATTGTACTGTATTGTATATATCATCTGCTCAGCTCCTCCTGCTCAATAATATGATACCTGCAGATTGTACTGTATTGTATATATATCATCTGCTCAGCTCCTCCTGCTCTATAACATGATATCTGCAGATTGTATTGTATTGTATATATCATCTGCTCAGCTCCTCCTGCTCTATAACATGATACCTGCAGATTGTACTGTATTGTATATATATCATCTGCTCAGCTCCTCCTGCTCTATAACATGTTACCTGCAGATTGTACTGTATTGTATATATCATCTGCTCAGCTCCTCCTGCTCAATAATATGATACCTGCAGATTGTACTGTATTGCATATATATCATCTGCTCAGCTCCTCCTGCTCTATAACATGATACCTGCAGTTTGTACTGTAATGTATATATCATCTGCTCAGCTCCTCCTGCTCTATAACATGATACCTGTAGATTGTACTGTATTGTATATATCATCTGCTCAGCTCCTCCTGCTCTATAACATGTTACCTGTAGATTGTACTGTATTGTATATATCATCTGCTCAGCTCCTCCTGCTCTATAACATGATACCTGCAGATTGTACTGTATTGTATATATATCATCTGCTCAGCTCCTCCTGCTCTATAACATGTTACCTGCAGATTGTACTGTATTGTATATATCATCTGCTCAGCTCCTCCTGCTCAATAATATGATACCTGCAGATTGTACTGTATTGCATATATATCATCTGCTCAGCTCCTCCTGCTCTCTAACATGATACCTGCAGTTTGTACTGTAATGTATATATCATCTGCTCAGCTCCTCCTGCTCTATAACATGATACCTGTAGATTGTACTGTATTGTATATATCATCTGCTCAGCTCCTCCTGCTCTATAACATGTTACCTGTAGATTGTACTGTATTGTATATATCATCTGCTCAGCTCCTCCTGCTCTATAACATGATACCTGCAGATTGTACTGTACTGTATATATCATCTCCTCAGCTCCTCCTGCTCTATAACATGTTACCTGCAGATTGTACTGTATTGTATATATCATCTGCTCAGCTCCTCCTGCTCTATAACATGATACCTGCAGATTGTACTGTATTGTATATATCATCTGCTCAGCTCCTCCTGCTCTATAACATGTTACCTGCAGATTGTACTGTATTGTATATATCATCTGCTCAGCTCCTCCTGCTCTATAACATGATACCTGCAGATTGTACTGTATTGTATATATCATCTGCTCAGCTCCTCCTGCTCTGTAACATGATACCTGCAGATTGTACTGTATTGTATATATTATCTGCTCAGCTCCTCCTGCTCTATAATATGATACCTGCAGATTGTACTGTATTGCATATATCATCTGCTCAGCTCCTCCTGCTCTGTAACATGATACCTGCAGATTGTACTGTATTGTATATATATCATCTGCTCAGCTCCTTCTACTCTATAACATATTACCTGCAGATTGTACTGTATTGTATATATCATCTGCTCAGCTCCTCCTGCTCTATAACCTAATGCCTGCACATGGCACCCTTGAGCAAAGTATTGGCATATGTGCATAGGGCATAAAGACAAATAAAAAAAAAAAAAACATTTATTTTGGCAATATACCTAAAACACCAGTAATATAAATTGGCTTATTAAATATACCATTATTATTTATTTATTTTTAACTATGAAATGTTTTGTTCTTGTTTTTTAGATGCTCCAGTGGTTTTGATCGCCATCGGCAAGACTGGGTGGAAAATAGCTGTCCTGAAGAGGTAGTATGATAAATAAATGTTATATGGTCCCAGATTGGTGTTTAGCTGTGTGATCTATGATTTCAGGTGGTCCACTGAAGAATGGACATGGTACACATAGATGGGTACATATGAATGCTATTTTTTTTTTTCCTTAAATTTCCAAAAGGAATAAGAGAGGAATTGTACACTGACACTATACATAAGGAATTCAAGTATTTACAAAAGCAGATATGTCAGAAAAGATAGCAGGTCCTCTTACAATATCTTCATACAATGCTCCTCAGGTTCGCCATGCAAAATGAATGTAGAAAACGTCAAGGAACTGCTGTGACACATAATATACCATTAACATAGGGTGTCTATGTCATTAACATGACCACTGTTTATACACTTTGGGGGGGGTATTTATCAATTTTGCCTGTTGACAGGTTCTTTTTACCCTTTTTTTTTTCACTTTGGTTTTCGTGGACATGCACCAAATTTATCATTTGGTGCAAGTTGTTAGTAATTTTGGCTCAAGTGTTGAAATCAGCTGTTCCCAGCGCCTTTTATACAGAACTTACCGCCACAGAGGACGTGTATTTTACCCTGTAGAGCGGCCATTTCGGAGTCCCTCCTGCAGTATATCAGCAAGCGACAGAAGTTATTTTCTTTTGTGGGGTTTATAGCCACCATGTTAAATGGATTTTATTTTCAACTTGGCTATTTTATTTGTTATTTTTTTTGTTACTTTAGTGCAGTGGTCTTCAACCTGCGGACCTCCAGATGTTGCAAAACTACAATTCCCAGCATGCCCGGACAGCCGTTGGCTGTCCGGGCATGCTGGGAGTTGTAGTTTTGCAACATCTGGAGGTCTGCAGGTTGGAGTCCACTGCTTTAGTGCTTACCTTTCCTGAACCTGTGTGGCCATGTCCAATGCCGGCTCAACGGAGGGTGAAGGTTCCTCAGAGACAACTATGTCGCAGGATAGTATCGAGCAGCCCCGGAGACGTCGCCACTTTCACAAAAAAAATGTTTTTATGTATTTTGACGCCTTTACATTTTCTGACATTGCTAAGTGGGTTTTCCATGTGCAAAATTTATTGACAGTGAATTGCACCAAAAAAACAGGATTTGCACCAAAATTGCGCCAAAGATCGATTGGCGCAAATTATGAATTACTGACTAAAGTTAAAATCACACACAGGACCATGTAATTTTGAGAAAGTTGTAAAAATGACAGTGGAGAAGATGCGCCAAAGTATTGCGCCAAAGTTAGGTGAAAAAAAACACATAAATCCTTTGATAAATACCCCCTTTTGTCTTTGAATGATCAGGATACAATATCATATAATTCAACCCCCTGCTGATTTTGTAGTTTTCCCCCTGACAAAGAAATGATCAGTCTATAACTCTAATGGTCGGATTATTTAAACATGATAGACAGAATAATAATAAAAAAATATATAGCTGCAAGCAGCAATACAGGTGACCAAGCTGCACAGCTGGGGTATAGCACACGATTGCTGTGACCCCTTATGGTGGAGAAGGTGATCATGGACATGTCTGCTAATTTTCACATTGTTCTTACCAGTAATTTAAGAGAAAACTATGTTTGCAGAATATTGCTCAATCCAATATGGCGGCCAAACCATGTGATCCATGGTAATACAGAAAGTGATCATGAACATGTGAGCTAATTTTCACATAGTTCTAACCAGCAATTTCAGAGAAAACTATGTTTGAAGAATATTGCACAATCCAGTTTCCAGCAGATCTTTCTTACTTTTATATGTAAGGATTTGCTTTATCTGTATTAGTTACTTAGTTATTTTTCTTAAAGGGGTACTCCGGTGAAAACCTTTTTTCTTTTAAATCAACTGGTGGCAGAAAGTTAAAAATATTTGTAAATTACTTCTATTAAAAAATCTTAATCCTTCCAGTACTTATTAGCTGCTGAATGCTACAGAGGAAATCCCTTTCTTTTTGGAACACTGATGACATCACGAACACAGTGCTCTCTGCTGACATCTCTGTCCATTTTAGCAACCATGCATAGCAGATGCATACCAAATGCATACAAAGAACAGCATGGTGGCTCAGTGGTTAGCACTGCTGCCTTGCAGTACTGGGGACTTAGGTTCAAATCCAACTAAGGACAACAATAAATAAAATGTTATTATTATTATAATAATGTCAGCAGAGAGAACTGTGGTTGTGATGTCATCAGAGAGCATTCCAAAAAGAAAAGAATTTCCTCTGTAGTATTCAGCAGCTAATAAGTACAAGAAGGATTAAGATTTTTTAATAGAAGTAATTTACAAATATGTTTCACTTTCTGCCACCAGTTGATTTAAAAGAAAAAAGGTTTTCACCGGAGTACCCCTTTAAATCCTCACTGTTTCCTATTTTGGATGATATTTGGGGCTTCTCATCCAATTGTCAGGTTTCCATAGAGTTATGCTCTCAACAAACAATGGTCATCCTGAAACCAACTCATATTGTAACTTGAGGGACCCCTGTATAGCGTTCATGTATTGTATCTCCAGCGCTCTTATAGAGAATCCACAGAGCGTATGCCAACACACCATTCCATGCACAGGGAGAGGTGAGGCCACGTTGTGGAGATAGGGAATACGTTTAAAATTACTGCATTACCCTTTTAATAATGGAAAACTAAAAAGTTAAAAGTGATAGTGCTAGGATAGGGGATAAGAAGTCAGATCGCGGAGGTCCCGCTGCTGGGGACCCCCGGGATCTTGGCTGCAGCACCCCACTGTCTTTACTGCACAGAGCAAACTCGGTCTGTGCATAATGACGGGCAATACAGGGGCCGGAGCATCGTGATGTCACGGCTCCGCCCCTTGTGATGTCACAGCCCGCCCCTCAATACAAATCTATGGGAGGGGGTATGGTGGCCGCCATGCCCCCTCCCATAGACTTGCATTAAGGGGGCAGGCTGTGACATCACGAGGGGGAGAGCCGTGACATCACGATGCTCCGGCCCCTGTATTGCCCGTCATTATGCACAGAGCGAGTTTGCTCTGTGCAGTAAAGACAGTGGGGTGATGCAAACGAGATCCCCCTGGGGTCCCGCTGCTGGTGATCTCACATCTTATCCCCTATCCTTTGGATAGGGAATAAGATGTCTAGGGGTGGAGTACCCCTTTAAATATCACATCTCCATGTGGTTTACATGGGCACCTTGGAAGTAGGGAAATTAGATTGTAAGGCCCTTTAGGATCTAGAATGTGTATTACCGGGCGCGGTGCAGTAGAATGTGTCAGCGCCATATTAATAGATTATTTGTAACTAATAAGGAACCTTCCAGCACCGTATCCCTTAAAGGACTTTTAAATCCAATTCTTCTTTAAATCACAGTAAGTACAATTATCTCTTGTTTTGCCTTACATGGAACAGGGGCACTTATACCGCCAGAGAACAAATTAATGATTTCTTGGCTCTCGATAACAGGTTGTAAGCAAACGCGGTGAACGCATTTCGTATTCCAGGCAGGCTGTGGGTCTTTTTTTTTTTCCTTCTAGACTAAAAAGCATTCACATATGACCCAGTGCTCCATACTGGAGGCTCAAAGTGAACACTTCAAACCGTACACAACTAATGGAATCATAATGGAAGTACAGTGCAGAACAAGATAAAGTCCCATTTTAACCTTGCATAATTAGGCCGCATAATGGCATTGTCTATAAATTATACATGTATAGATACATTTGTTTCTTTTCAATGCTGAGTTAACAATTACATTTGTTTTCCATTACTGTCCCGGCGGATGTGACCAACAATATTAATTAGTCAGTGAATTCATTATGTATCTTTTATCCATAGATGAAGTTCATATACAGTGAGTCAAATAAGTATTGAACACTTCACCATTTTTCTCACTAAATATTTTTTCAAAATGTTCTGAAATGAAATTTAACAACCCAAGTAATCCATACATACAAAGAAACCGAAAGAAATAAGCACATACATTAAGTTATATGTAATAATGTGAAATGACACAGGGAAAGAGTATTGAACACAGTTACTAAGATTTATTTAATACTTTGTACAAAAGCCTTTGTTCAAGATGCCTCCTATATGGAGAAACTAGTCACATTCATTGCTCTGGTGGGATTTAGGCCCATTCTTCTACACGAACAGTCTTCAAATCTTGAAGGTTCCGTGGGCCTCTTCTATGAATCTTGATCTCCACTTCTTTCCGTAGATTTTCAATGGGATATAGGTCAGGTGATTGGCTGGGCCATTCTAGCAGCTTTGTCATCTTTCTGTGAAATCATTTGAGAGTTTCCTTGGCTTTGTTTTTGGGATCTTTGTCTTGCTGAAATTTCCACCCTCATTTCATCTTCATCATCTTGGTAGATGGCAGCAGATTTTTGTCAGTAATGTCTTGTTCAATTTCCCCATTCATCCTTCCTACAATTATCTGAAGTTTGCCAGAACCATTTGGATAGGGGATAAGATGTCTGATGGCTGGGGTCCCGCCGCTGGGGACCCCCTCGATCTCGGCTGCGGCACCCCAGACATCCGATGCACAGTGCAAGCTTCGCTCCTTGCCGGATGACTGGCAATGCAGGGGCGGAGGATCGTGATTTCATGGTCACGCCCCTCTCGTGACTTCACGGCCATGCCCCCTCAATGCAAGTCTATGGGAGGGGGCATGACGGCAGTGACATCACGAGCAGGGCGATTACATCACCAGCCTCCAGGACTGCACCCAATTAGAAATTAGAAATTTGCCTGTAACCAACGCCATTGATATGTTTTCCAACAATTAGGTTGTGAAGGTCTTGAGACAGATCTTTGCGTTTACCCTTCATGAGATGTGTCGTGTGTGGCACCTTGGCAATAAGACCGTTTTGTAGCCATTAGTTGGGACTGAACCAGTTGATATTAATTTGCACTGACAAGGAGCTTGATTGCTTTTTAATTACTGATAGATTTTCTTGTTTTTTCAGGCCTTTTTGCACTTCCCTTTCTTCATGTATTCAATATTTTTTCCTGTGTCATTTTACATTATTACACATAACTTAATTTCTGAGCTTATTTATTATTTATTTTCCCTGGTGCATTGCGACAGGAAAAGCCAACCGAGCACATGTCCAGTCACTTGTCAATGTGGAGAACTAACTGGGGCATTATAAACCAACTGTTCATACACATAGGCAGGAATGTACATACATCAGAATAAGCACCAGGTAGAAATGTAGTAGAGAAAGGCACATAAAAGGAGATATATGGGTATCCCGGAGTACCTGTCATAGAAAGTGCAACAGAACAGGTAGACACTGCACATCTAACACACAACCAGCAAAACTATCCATGGACATTGTCACGATGCCGGCTGGCAGGTAGTGGATCCTCTGTGCCAGAGAGGGATGGCGAGGACCGCGCTAGTGGACCGGTTCTAAGCCACTACAGGTTTTCACCAGAGCCCGCCGCAAAGCGGGATGGTCTTGCTGCGGCGGTAGTGACCAGGTCGTATCCACTAGCAACGGTTCACCTCTCTGGCTGCTGAAGATAGGCGAGGTACAAGGGAGTAGGCAGAAGCAAAGTCGGACGTAGCAGAAGGTCGGGGGCAGGCGGCAAGGTTCGTAGTCAGGGGAGATAGCAGAAGTTCTGGTACACAGGCTTTAAACACACAAAACGCTTTCACTAGGCACAAGGGCAACAAGATCCGGCAAGGAAGTGCATGGGAGGAGGTTAGATATAGTCAGGGACCAGGTGGAAGCCAATTAAGCTAATTGGGCCAGGCACCAATCATTGGTGCACTGGCCCTTTAAGTCTCAGGGAGCTGGTGCGCGCGCGCCCTAGAGAGCGGAGCCGCGCGCGCCAGCACATGACAGCAGGGGACGGGAACGGGTAAGTGACCTGGGATGCGATTCGCGAGCGGGCGCGTCCCGCTGTGCGAATCGCATCCCCAACGGCCATGACAGAGCAGCGCTCCCGGTCAGCGGGACTGACCGGGGAGCTGCAGGGAGAAAGACGCCGTGAGCGCTCCGGGGAGGAGCGGGGGCCCGGAGCGCTAGGCGTAACAGTACCCCCCCCCTTAGGTCTCCCCTTCTCTTTGTCCGGTAACTGCCTCCCCTGGGATGAGGACACCGGGAAAGGATGGAGGGATTCCTCAACGGCAGGCAGAACAGCAGGAGTAGGAATGGGGAGAGAGGGCAGAGGGCGAGACCTGGCACGGGGCAGTGTGACACCAGGACGAGGGCCATGAGGGGACACAGAGGCTTGCCTGATGGGACTGGGAGGGGGAGAGAGGCATTTCCTGTGGAAGGCAGAGTCCTTAATTACCTTAGGGGGACCGGATACAGGAGGAACCACAGGGTCACGGCAGGGAGTACTGGGAACCGGTTGAAGGCAGTCCTTGGAACAAGAGGGACCCCAACTCTTGATCTCCCCAGTGGACCAATCCAGGGTTGGGGAATGGTGTTGAAGCCAGGGTAGTCCAAGGAGAACTTCAGAAGTGCAATTAGGAAGGACAAAAAATACAATTTCCTCGTGATGAGGTCCGATGCACATTAGGAGGGGCTCCGTGCGGTAACGCACGGTGCAGTCCAACCTGGCTCCGTTGACCGCGGAAATGTGGAGTGGCTTGACAAGACGGGTCACCGGAATGCGGAATTTATTCACTAAGGACTCCCGAATAAAATTCCCAGAAGCTCCAGAGTCCAGGCAGGCCACGGCTGAGAGGGGAGAGCTGGCTGAAGTAGAAATCCGAACAGGCACCGTGAGACGTGGAGAAGCCGACTTAGCATCAAGAGACGCCACACCCACGAGAGCTGGGTGCGAGCGTGCGTTTCCCAGACGTGGAGGACGGATTGGGCAATCCACCAAAAAATGTTCAGTACTGGCACAGTACAGACAAAGATTCTCTTCCTTACGGCGATTCCTCTCTTCCAGGGTCAGGCGAGACCGATCCACTTGCATGGCCTCCTCGGCGGGAGGCCTAGGCGCAGATTGCAGTGGAGACTGTGGGAGAGGTGTCCAGAGATCTAAGTCTTTTTCCTGGCGGAGCTCTTGATGCCTCTCAGAAAAACGCATGTCAATGCGAGTGGCTAGATGAATGAGTTCATGCAGGTTAGCAGGAGTCTCTCGTGCGGCCAGAACATCTTTAATGTTGCTGGATAGGCCTTTTTTAAAGGTCGCGCAGAGAGCCTCATTATTCCAGGATAGTTCAGAAGCAAGAGTACGGAATTGTATGGCGTACTCGCCAACGGAGGAATTACCCTGGACCAGGTTCAACAGGGCAGTCTCAGCAGAAGAGGCTCGGCCAGGTTCCTCAAAGACACTTCGAATTTCCGAGAAGAAGGAGTGTACAGAGGCAGTGACGGGGTCATTGCGGTCCCAGAGCGGTGTGGCCCATGACAGGGCTTTTCCAGACAGAAGGCTGACTACGAAAGCCACCTTAGACCTTTCAGTAGGAAACTGGTCCGACATCATCTCCAAGTGCAGGGAACATTGCGAAAGAAAGCCACGGCAAAACTTAGAGTCCCCATTAAATTTGTCCGGCAAGGACAGGCGGAGGCTAGGAGTGGCCACTCGCTGCGGAAGGGGTGCAGGAGCTGGCGGAGGAGATGGTTGTTGCTGCTGTAGCTGTGACTGTACTTGCTGTAGTTGTGACTGGAGTTGCTGTGTCATGGTGGTCAAGTACGACAGCTGGTGATCTTGTTGGGCGATCTGACGAGCTTGCTGGGCGACCAGCGTAGGGAGGTCAGCGACAGCTGGCAGAGGAACTTCAGCGGAATCCATGGCCGGATCTACTGTCACGATGCCGGCTGGCAGGTAGTGGATCCTCTGTGCCAGAGAGGGATGGCGAGGACCGCGCTAGTGGACCGGTTCTAAGCCACTACAGGTTTTCACCAGAGCCCGCCGCAAAGCGGGATGGTCTTGCTGCGGCGGTAGTGACCAGGTCGTATCCACTAGCAACGGTTCACCTCTCTGGCTGCTGAAGATAGGCGAGGTACAAGGGAGTAGGCAGAAGCAAAGTCGGACGTAGCAGAAGGTCGGGGGCAGGCGGCAAGGTTCGTAGTCAGGGGAGATAGCAGAAGTTCTGGTACACAGGCTTTAAACACACAAAACGCTTTCACTAGGCACAAGGGCAACAAGATCCGGCAAGGAAGTGCATGGGAGGAGGTTAGATATAGTCAGGGACCAGGTGGAAGCCAATTAAGCTAATTGGGCCAGGCACCAATCATTGGTGCACTGGCCCTTTAAGTCTCAGGGAGCTGGCGCGCGCGCGCCCTAGAGAGCGGAGCCGCGCGCGCCAGCACATGACAGCAGGGGACGGGAACGGGTAAGTGACCTGGGATGCGATTCGCGAGCGGGCGCGTCCCGCTGTGCGAATCGCATCCCCAACGGCCATGACAGAGCAGCGCTCCCGGTCAGCGGGACTGACCGGGGAGCTGCAGGGAGGAAGACGCCGTGAGCGCTCCGGGGAGGAGCGGGGGCCCGGAGCGCTAGGCGTAACAGACATTATGACAATAACAGGGTTCCTAAATGATTTAACACATCAAAAAGTGTAATACATATATATATATATATATATATATATATATATATATATATAGCAATTACAACAAAGTACAGTTATTTTTTTTCCTTTCATTTGGACTCCTAAATATCAAATATTTGGAAAACAAAATAACATTTCAAAATTTGAAAGTTAAAAGGGGCATGCTGGAGAATTTTATTTTATTAATTTTGTTATTATTATAAGGAGAAAAAAAATTCACATCAACTGGTGCCAGAAAGTTAAACAGATTTGTTAATTACTGTTAAAAATCTTAATCCTTCCTGTACTAATCAGCTTCTGTATGCTCCATAAAAAGTTGTGTAGTTCTTTCCAGTCTGATAACAGTGTTCTCTGCCGACACACCTCTCTGGGTCAGTAACTGAGAGGTTTGCTATGGGGATTTGCTTCTACTCTGGACAGTTCTTGACACGGACGGAGGTGTCAGCAGAGAGCACTGTGGTCAGACTGGAAAGAGCTACACAACTTCCTCTGGAACATATGGCAGCTAATAAGTACTGGAAGGATTAAGATTTTTAAATAGAAGTAATTTACAAATCTGCTTACCTTTGTGGCACCAGTTGATTTGGAAACTTTCCCCCACCTCTGGAGTACCCCTTTAACCCCTTAAGGACCAAGGGCGTACAGGTACGCCTTTGCTCCCTGGTACTTAAGGACCAAGGGCGTACCTGTACGCCCGTGGGAATTTCAGTCCCTGCTGCGCGCCGGGTGGGGACCGGACGGGGGTGACTGCTGATATCTATCAGCAGGCACTCCGCGCAAATGCCCAGGGGGGTCATCAGAATTAACACTTTCGATTTGCGGCTATTCCGGGTCATACGGGTCTATATTGACCCGGTGACCCGGAATATAACGGGGATCGCGGTTGTCCAAGACACCCACAATCCCCCTGAAGGCATAGGAGTGAGGTGGCAGGGGTGCCACCCCTCCTATCCCTGCTATTGGTGGTCTAGACGCGACCACCAATAGCAGATCGGGGGCGGGGGGCTTTACTTACGGTTTCCCCGTTCTGCCCAGCCACAACATGCAGAGCAGAACGGGGAACCGACAGAGGACCGGCGCCGACGTCCACTTATCCCACGGGCGAGGCTGTGGGCGACCATCGGTGGAGGAGATCGGTGTCCGGCGATGTCGTGTGGCTGGCTCCCTGGATCCGACGGAAGCCGATAAGTTGCCTAGCAACATCTGGAGGGTACAGTTTGAGACCACTATACAGTGGTCTCTAAACTGTAACCCTCCAGATGTTGCAAAACTACAACTCCCAGCATGCCCAGACAGCTGTTAGGGTATGCAGAGATTTGTAGTTTTGCAACAGCTGGAGGGCCCCAGTTTGGAGATCACTGGCAGTGATCTCTAACTGTGGCCCTCCAGATGTTGCAAAACTGCAACTCCTAGCATGCCCAAACAGCAGTTTGCTGTCAGGGCATGCTGGGATTTGTAGTTTTGCAACAGCTGGAGGTTTACAGTTTGGAGATCTCTAAATTGTAGCCCCCCAGTTGTTGCAAATCTGCAAATCCCTGCATGCCCTAACAGCAGTTTGCTGTCAGGGCATGCTGGGATTTGTAGTTTTGCAACAGCTGGAGGTTTACAGTTTTGAGATCTCTAAATTGTAGCCCCCCAGTTGTTGCAAAACTGCAAATCCCTGCATGCCCTAACAGCAAACAGCTGTCTCGGCATGCTGGGAGTTGTAGTTGTGTACCTCCAGCTGTTGCATAACTACATCTCGTTTTGCAACAGCTGGAGGCACACTGGTTGGTAAATACTGAATTAGGTAACAGAACCTAACTGAAGGTTTTCCAACCAGTGTGCCTCCAGCTGTGGCAAAAGTACATCTCCCATACACGGTCTGTCAGTGCATGCTGGGAGTTGTAGTTTTGAAACAGCTGGAGGTTTGCCCCCCCATGTGAATGTACAGGGTACATTCACACAGGCAGGTTTACAGTAAGTTTCCTGCTTCAAGTATGAGCTGCGGGAAATTTTTCGCCGCAGCGCATACTCCTAGTGGTAAGCTCACTGTAAACCGCCGCCAGTGTGAATGTACCCTAAAAACACTACACTACACTACACTAACACAAAATAAAGGGTAAAACACAACATATACACCCCCTTACACTGTCCCCCCCCCCCCCAATAAAAAAGAAAAACGTATTGTACAGCAGTGTTTCCAAAACGGAGCCTCCAGCTGTTGCAAAACAACTCCCAACATTTCTGGACAGCCACTGACTGTCCAGGCATGCTGGGAGTTTAGCAACAGCTGGAGGCACCCTTTTTGGTAATCACTGGTGTAGAATACCCCTCTGTCCACCCCTGTGCAATCCCTAATTTAGTCCTCAAATGTGTATGGCGCTCTCTCACTTCGGAGCCCTGTCGTATTTCAAGGAAACAGTTTAGGGTCACATATGGGGTATCGCCGTACTCGGGAGAAATTGCACTACAAATTTTGAGGGGCTTTTTCTCCGTTTACCCCTTATGAAAAAGAAAAGTTGGGGTCTACACCAGCCTGTTAGTGTAAAAAAAAAAATGTTTACACTAAAATGCTGGTGTTGTCCTTTACTTTTTATTTTCACAAGAGGTAAATGGAAAAAAAGACCCCCAAAATTTGTAACGCAATTTCTCCTGAGTACGGATATACCCCATATGTGGGCGTAAAATGCTCGGCGGGGCACAACAAGGCTCAGGAGTGAGAGCGCACTATGTACATTTGAGGCCTAAATTGGTGATTTGCACAGGGGTGGCTGATTTTACAGCGGTTCTGACATAAATGCAAAAAAATAAATACCCACATGTGACCCCATTTTTGAAACTACACCCCTTTTGTATTGTAATAAGGGGTACAGTGAGCATTTACTCCCACAGGTGTCTGACAGATTTTTGGAACAGCCCACTGTTCCAAAGATCTGTTAAACGCCAGTGGGATGTAAATGCTCACTGCACCCCTTATTAAATTCTGTGAGGGGTGTAGTTTCCAAAATGGGGTCACATGTGGGGGGGTCCACTGTTCTGGCACCACGGGGAGCTTTGTAAACACACATGGTCCCTGACTTCCATTCCACACAAATTCCCTTTTCAAAAGCTTAATGGCGCTCCTTTTCTTCTGAGCATTGTAGTGCGCCAGCAGAGCACTTGACGTCCACACATGGGGTATATCCATACTCGGAAGAAATGGGGTTACAAATTTTGGGGTAATTTTCTCCTATTACCCCTTGTAAAAATGAAAAATTTGGGGAAAAAGCAGCATTTTAGGGAAACATTTTTTTTTTCATTTACACATCCGACTTTAACAAAAAGTCGTGAAATACCTGTAAGGTGTTAAGGCTCCCTGTACCCCTCGTTACATTCCTTGAGGGGTGTAGTTTCCAAAATAGTATGCCATGTGTTTTTTTTTGTTTGTTTGTTTTTTTCTGTTCTGGCACCTAGGGGCTTCCTAAATGTGACATGCCCCCTGAAAACCATTTCAGAAAAACTCACTCTCCAAAATCCCATTGTCGCTCCCTTCCTTCTGAGCCCTCTACAGCGAACACTTGACATACACATATGAGGTATTTTCTTACTCAAGAGAAATTGGGTTACAAATTTTGAGAGGATTTTTTTCCTTTTACCTCTTGTAAAAATTCAAAAACTGGGTCTACAAGAACATGCCAGTGTAAAAAATGAAGATTTTGAATTTTCTCCTTCACTTTGCTGCTATTCCTGTGAAACACCTAAAGGGTTAACACACTTACTGAATGTCATTTTGAATACTTTGAGGGGTGCCGTTTTTATAATGGGGTCATTTATGGGGTATTTCTAATATGAAGGCCCTTCAAAACCACTTCAAACCTGAACTGGTCCATGAAAAATTCTGATTTTGAAAACTTGGTGAAAAATTGGAAAATTGCTGCTGAACTTTGAAGCCCTCTGATGTCTTCCAAAAGTAAAAACATGTCAACTTTATGATGCAAACATAAAGTAGACATATTGTATATGTGAATCAAAATATAATTTATTTAGAATGTCTATTTTCCTTACAAGCAGAGAGCTTCAAAGTTAGAAAAATGCAAAATGTTAAATTTTTTTCATCAAATTTTGTAATTTTTCACTAAGAAATGGTGCAAGTATCGACAAAATTTTACCAAATAACATAAAGTAGAATATGTAATGAAAAAACAATCTCGGAATCAGAATGATAGGTAAAAGCATCCCAGAGTTATTAATGCTTAAAGTGAAAGTGGTCAGATGTGCAAAAAAACGCTCTGGTCCTACAGTGAAAATTGGTCTGGTCCTTAAGGGGTTAAATAACTGTAAAATATAACTGAAAAAGGCTACTTTCACCATTATGACACGTCGGGGAGAATAGCGGAAGAAAAAATACTGCTTGTACTGTCTTTTACTCCAGCTACTTCCGCTGAAAAATAGCGGCATCCGGTGGACCCCATTAACTACAACGGGGGTCCATGGGGACCCGCTGTTGCCCATTGTGCCCTATCAAAATGACAGCCATCAAACTAAAAAAAAAAAGAGATTTCTTGATGGGGCGCAATTCAACGGCAGTGTGAAAGTAGCCTAAGACTGTACCAAAATTCTGGCATATTTGCTATACTAAATCTTGACCAATGTGGCAAATAAATCACGGTTCATTTTGAGAATCAAAAGCTAAGCTTTGATTGGTTGCTTTCTTTTTGTCTCAGACAGATAGATAACTGTGGGCTCCATATATTTTTGTAAAAAAGAAAAGGGATTTTGCCGTGACTTATATCCCACCTATCGAAAAACTCTTCTAATTTATGTGTGCAGGGATCGGTCCTAACCTAATAATGGATCCTCCCTTTCATAGAGTCTTTATAATATTCTTTTTTTTTCTCACCTGAACAGTCCAAAGAGAAGATATGTGAAGATTTCTTAGCGACCACGGCACCGCCACGTCACACCACCAGCAGATCACATGTGACAACGTCCAGGCATTATACCACAACATCAAGATCAACAACATCTCATCTACCGAGCAGCCTCCCCACAGAGGGTAAGATAGAGATTAGCTTTAAATATTTCCGAAAATTTGCAATGATTTTTAGCTAAAATTTCTAATGACTTTCATCGTTTACCCAATTTGAAAATTGACAAGAAAAATGGGCTTGGCAAGAGACATAGGCTCAGATTTACTAAAAAGGGTCTAAATTAGTGTGTTTCCAGCTGTTGCAAAACTACAACTCCCAGTGTGCGGCTGTCCGGGCATACTGGGAATTGTAGTTTAGCAACAGCTGGATGTACCCTGGTTGGAAAACTCTCTTAGACAGTGTAAACTTGGACTACACAACTACAATATTATGGCTTAAAGGGGTATTCCAGGCAAAAACTTTTTTATATATATCAACTGGCTCCGGAAAGTGAAACAGATTTGTAAATTACTTCTATTAAAAAATCTTAATGCTGTTTTCTGTCTAACTGCTTTCTGATGACTTACGTCCCGGGAGCTGTCCAGCTCCTATGGGGATATTCTCCCATCATGCAAGGGATATTCTCCCATCATGCACAGCTCCCGTGACGTGACATCATCATTGAGCAGTTAGACAGAAAACTTCAGAAGCTAATAACTATTGGAAGGATTAAGATTTTTTAATAGAAGTAATTTACAAATCTGCTTAACATTCCGGAGCCAGTTGATATATAAAAAAAAGTTTTTGCCTGGAATACCCCTTTAAAGGGGTTACCCAGCATTTTAATATAATTCATATTCTGCTAGGGGCAGAAAAAATTTGAAAGAAACAAACATACTGACCTATCCCAGATCACCCGAACCTCCCACTTGGCTCCATCCAGTCCTCTATTCTTCAGTGTTTTTTTCTGCTTCCTAAAAGAGCGCTTGGTGCAGGACCTGCTTGCTCAGCCAATTCCTTGCTGAAACAGGACACCTTTGTGGCCAGTGAGTCGGCAGGTCCTGCAACAACTGCTTGTCTTAGAAGCAGGAAGAAGACAGTGGAACCAAACCAGAGCTGCAGAGGACCAGGACTAGGTAAGTATAGCTTTTTTCCCACCCCAGCAAAATATAAATTTTACCCAAAGACTGGATAGCCCTTTCAAAATTGAGCAAGAATCTTGCACCAGAATTCTGGTATATGTTTGGCACACAGTGACGCATGGGTTGCCATTCCCCCTTTTACCGAAGTCACACCCCTTTTACTGATGCTACACCCACCTATGTTAAATGCTGGGAAAAAGTTTTTAAAAAGTTTGTCTTGAGATCGTAACAAATGTGCCGCAAGTGATGCAAGACAGTTTTTTGGTGCTCATTAAGCCAGAATTCTTCCTGATTTGCAATAGTAAATCTGCCTCATAGTTAAAGGGGTTATTCAGGAAAAAAAGTTTTTTATATATATATATCAACTGGCTCCAGAAAGTTAAACAGATTTGTAAATTACTTCTATTAAAAAATCTTTATCCTTTCAGTACTTTTGAGCTGCTGAAGTTGCGTTGTTCTGTCTAAGTGCTCTCTGATGACACCTGTCTCGGGAACTGTCCAGGGTAGAAGCAAATCCCCATAGCAAACCTGTTCTACTCTGTGCAGTTCCTTTTTTTTTTTTTTTTTATCAACTGATGTCAGAAAGTTAAACAGATTTGTAAATTACTTCTATTAAAAAAATCTTAATCCTTCCAGTACTTATTAGCTGCTGAATACTACAGAGGAAATGCTTTTTTTTTTTTTGGAACACCGGATTACCCGTTTAACTCTGGTAAACTAATGGATTCCAGATGGACCCCATTCAATGCAATGGGATCCATCAGGACCCGGTGGTGACCCAGCAGAGCAAGTTGTGCTCCGATCCATTATTGGGCTAAAAATAGTGCAAAAAAAAAAAAGAGTTGAAAGTACCCAGAATGGGACTGAGAACAATGGCAATGTTAACACTGCCTAAGACAGTACCAAATGTGGCAGGTGCCTTTTAATGAATTTGGTGCAACTCCCTCTGACTATCTACTTTAACTAGGTTTGTAAAGCGATGCTGCTCTTAGGAACTGTGGACCATTGACTTTCTGTATTCAGTTGCATCGACCATTTTTCTGAAGTGACAACAGCCATATTGACTTGTCTTTGTCTAAACTGCTGGTAAAACTTCTTCTTTTCAGATGACACAAAGATCGCACTGCATCTCAAGGACAATGGAGGTAAGCAGAAGATTTTTGCTTTTATAAAACAAAATTTTCAATTATGACTTTGTGACTACAAATACAGCATGGAGTAGCAATAATCTCGGCATTACTAAGCATTAGCCATATCCTGTAAAGGACACGTATAGACCAGCTCACTATAAATCTCCTAGTGAGGTCCCATTCATAGAAACATGGAAGCGGTGCTCACATAATTATCCATTTCAAAAAAGTAACAAAAGTCCATAGAAAAAATTGGGAGCACTCACCATGTATCTTCATATATCAGGCAGACTCTTTATTCTATTAAAAGGGTGCAGCAGCAGGGGAGTTGCTGCACCCCCTTCCTGCTATACCTGTATGCTCCCCTGCTGCTGCACCCTTTTAATGGAGTAAAGAGTTCTTTTGATATATGAAGATACATGGTGAGTGCTCCCATTTCTTTCTATGGACTTTTGTGACTTTGTGCCTATATTTCCTTATTTAGCTTCATTATACTCCACAGCTGTACTTACTATTCTGCTGGTGGAGTCACTGTGTACATACATTACATTATTTATCCTGTACTGATCCTGAGTTATATCCTGTATTATACTCCAGAGCTGCACTCACTATTCTGCTGGTGGGGTCACTGTGTACATACATTATATTACTTATCCTGTACTGATCCTGTATTGTACTCCAGAGCTGTACTCACTATTCTGCTGGTGGGGTCACTGTGTACATACATTACATTACTTACCCTGTACTGATCCTGAGTTATATCCTTTAAATCCTTTTATTAAAACTTTAAACATAACAATACATAATTACAAATATAAACATACCATATCTGACAGAACATATCAATATAATAAATAATAAAAATAAAAACCATAGCATAAAATACAACACCGGTCCACCCCACACTCATTCTTCCACACAAACAAATATATGCAATATTTACAAGAGATTTTCCTTTAATACCCATACCATACTAATAAACTATATATAATACTATTAAATGTGAATTTCCTGGCCCAGTTGCAATACCAAAAACCAAATAATTAAGCAAAACCCAATACCCAATAACAACAACAATAGTAATAATAATAATAATAATAATATATACCAAAATAATACAAACCAACACAAACCAAATAACACCATCCCATGCCCCTGTACATGTTACCAGATGTCCATGAACCAGTCCAGGATTTTCTGTACATAAAAGTCCCATATAAACGACCTCCTTTAAACCCACCACCCAACCTAAACTAAACCCAAACCCCAGGTGGCATCACACAATGTATACAATATATACAGTACATAAAATATACACAGACTAACAATATATACAGTACATAAGTGTACATTACAACAGTCGAACAAAAGGAAATTAGCCCAGCACTGCTATACCATTGTGGAAAAGCTGAGTGGGATAAGTAGCCTGGGTATGACGGCTATACTTGAAGTCCGTATCGGGGCTCTGACTATGCAGTCAAAAATTTACTAAAAATCCATAGAGAAAAAAAAAAAGTCGTCACTCACCGGGTTCTTCTGATTTTCTTTATTGCATATACTCACATATAGAGCGAAACAGTGCTGTCACTTGTGGTACCCCCCCCCCCCCCCCCCGCACTTTGTAATATCCACCGTCCTGTAATATACTTGAGTATATGCAATAAAGAAAATCAGAAGAACCCGGTGAGTGCCGACTTCCTTTTTCTCTATGGATTTTTAATACATTACAACAGTAAATATCATAAAAATACATATAACACTATAAACCAAACAACAAAGAGGCTTTTCAGCCACACAAACCCCTAAAGCTCAGGCTTACCATTACCATATACCTACAGCAAAAACAAAAAAGATTAATGTATCAGCATCAGCCCACCACCAGGGGGAGACAACAGGTTAAGGCACTTTAAAGACAAAGCCCCTCCAAAGACTAGAGGCCCTGCCAGCACCCAGCCTCTCGTACTCCAGAGAACGCACCTTCACCAGGTCACCCAGTATGTTCCTAACCACCTCCTCCACAGTGAGGATTTTACGCTGCGTCGACACTAAACCACCATGTGTTCCACGTGTAGTACCTGACCACTGAGCTAACTAGGAATAAAGTGCTCCGGTCCCAGCCTCCAAGGTTTCTGAATGCTCCATAGGCCCATTCCGCATAGGAGAGCCTAGGCCAACATATGGAAGTGCCCACCCTGTTGTAAACCTCTGTGTTAAAGGGACAAGGAAGCAGAAAATGCTCCATACTTTCCATCATGCTTCCACACTCTTCGTGGGGACATCCCTGGTCCTCAGAGCACCTGTACTTTAGATTGTCCCTCACACAGAGTTTCCCATGGAAGCAGCGCCAAGTCAAGTCCCAAAACTTCAAGGGGATCCTGATAGAATTCAAAAGCCCTAAACCAACCAAAACAACCTCCAGATCCCGACTTGGGCAATCCTTGAGTGACAGAGTCCTAATCTCCCACATCCCCAGACCCCACTGACAAATAACCTTCAGAACTGGGGTAGCATAAGCCGGGAGATGCCCATGTGGTGTGCGAAGATCCTTCACTTGCCCTCCTGTCTCCCATTCCTGGAAGAAAGGCTGAAACTATCCCCTACAGGAGGATACCCATGGAGGAGCCCTCTCTTTCCAGAGGTTTGCTATATTGGTCTTAAGAAAGGTATTCGCTAAGAATACCACAGAGTTAACCATACACAACCCCCCTTGTCTCCTTGTACGATAAGTAACCACCCACTTCACTAGGTTCAGTCTATTCCCCCATAACATTTGGAAGAACACGCTGTAAACCCGGGTCCAGAGAGGTTCTGGCAACATGTATACACTGCCCAGATATATCAGCAAAGTTAGCAGGAATGTTTTGATCAGGTTAACCCTTTCCCGGAGGGTCAAAGACCAACCCTTCCAATGATCCACCTTCTGAGCGGCGATCTTAAGCCTGCTGTCCCAGTTTTTTGGGGGGTAATCCCCTTGGCCAAATTAGATGCAGAGGACTTTTGCAGATTCCTGAGGGTTCCGGCTCTGGGGGCAGTAGCATATGCTGATGATGTCACCGTGTTTGTCTCCTCACAACGATCCACAATCAATCCTCCTAAGGAAAGGATCAATTGCAAACATGTACAGCAAAGGGCTCAAAGGGTAACCATGTTGGACACCAGTTCAACCTCAAAAGAGCAGCCAATCCAACCATTCACAAGTGGGAAACTCTCTGACCCTGCATACAAGGTCTTAAGCCAATGAACAAACCTGGCAGGCCATATCTCAAAAGAACAGACCAGAGGTACTCATTGTTGACCCAATCAAATGCTTTTGCCTAATCCAAGGACAGCAAGTACCCCTTCCAGTGGACCTAGAACTACCCCATGATATGTGAATCCCCCTTGGCCTGGGGTGTGCCGGATGTGGACATCCACCAGGCGAGCCTCACTCGCTATGCTATTAAGGGTGACACTATAATAAGTCAGCTTGTCTCTGGAACCTCCCCTGTCTTGGGGCCTCGTGACAGCATTAAAGTCCCCTCCAAAGACCACCTGCTGACTTGTAAAAAGATAGGGCCTGATCCTCATAAAGAGACACTTTCGGTCCCACTAAGACTGTGGGCCGTAGATGTTAATAAGGCAAAGTTCTTCTCTCTTCATGAGGACATCTAAAATCAGGCACCTCCCCATTTCTAACTCAATAACCCGTCGGCATTCTGCCGCTTTATTAAAAAGAACCGCCCCTCCGCTATACGGCTCAGCCACAAGAGACCAGTAGTAGGGCCCATTCTTCCACTCTCTTTTAGCCTTATCTATAGATGACATGTCTGTACAACTGGTCTCCTGCAAAAATAAAATATCAGCATTAATATGGGCAAAAAAATCATAGGCCGCAAATCGAGCCATATCTGACTTAATGCTGGCAAAATTAATGGATGCCAGGGTCAACAGAGAGGGTGCCACTATCAAGGGTGATTGAGTTAGACATCTTTCTTTTTCCCACCATCCTTCCCATCCACCCCCCCACCCTCCTCATCAGATGATGGTTTACCCCTTTTAAGTGAATTAGATGTGTCCATTTTCCCTTTATTTACATTTTCCTCATCCCCTGACTCGGGGCCAGTCTCCCCCCTGAAGACAAAGGTTCCCCAGGGAGAGAGGACTCAGCATCTCCTGTGAGCCTGTCACGATGCCGGCTGGCAGGAGGTGGATCCTCTGTGCCAGAGAGGGATAGCGAGGACCGTGCTAGTGGACCGGTTCTAAGACACTACTGGTTTTCACCAGAGCCCGCCGCAAAGCGGGATGGTCTTGCTGCGGCGGTAGTGACCAGGTCGTATCCACTAGCAACGGCTCACCTCTCTGGCTGCTGAAGATAGGCGAGGTACAAGGGAGTAGGCAGAAGCAAAGTCGGACGTAGCAGAAGGTCGGGGGCAGGCGGCAAGGTTCGTAGTCAGGGGAGATAGCAGAAGTTCTGGTACACAGGCTTTAAACACACAAAACGCTTTCACTAGGCACAAGGGCAACAAGATCCGGCAAGGAAGTGCATGGGAGGAGGATAGATATAGTCAGGGACCAGGTGGAAGCCAATTAAGCTAATTGGGCCAGGCACCAATCATTGGTGCACTGGCCCTTTAAGTCTCAGGGAGCTGGCGCGCGCGCGCCCTAGAGAGCGGAGCCGCGCGCGCCAGCACATGACAGCAGGGGACGGGAACGGGTAAGTGACCTGGGATGCGATTCGCGAGCGGGCGCGTCCCGCTGTGCGAATCGCATCCCCAACGGCCATGACAGAGCAGCGCTCCCGGTCAGCGGGACTGACCGGGGAGCTGCAGGGAGAAAGACGCCGTGAGCGCTCCGGGGAGGAGCGGGGACCCGGAGCGCTAGGCGTAACAGTACCCCCCCCCCTTAGGTCTCCCCTTCTCTTTATCCGGTAACTGCCTCCCCTGGGATGAGGACACCGGGAAAGGATGGAGGGATTCCTCAACGGCAGGCAGAACAGCAGGAGTAGGAATGGGGAGAGAGGGCAGAGGGCGAGACCTGGCACGGGGCAGTGTGACACCAGAACGAGGGCCATGCGGGGACACAGGGGCTTGCCTGATGGGACTGGGAGGGGGGGAGAGGCATTTCCTGTGGCAGGCAGAGTCCTTAATGACCTTAGGGGGACCGGATACAGGAGGAACCACAGGGTCACGGCAGGGAGTACTGGGAACCGGTTGAAGGCAGTCCTTGGAACAAGAGGGGCCCCAACTCTTGATCTCCCCAGTGGACCAATCCAGGGTTGGGGAATGGTGTTGAAGCCAGGGTAGTCCAAGGAGAACTTCAGAAGTGCAATTAGGAAGGACCAAAAATACAATTTCCTCGTGATGAGGTCCGATGCACATTAGGAGGGGCTCCGTGCGGAAACGCACGGTGCAATCCAACCTGGCTCCGTTGACCGCGGAAACGTGGAGTGGCTTGACAAGACGGGTCACCGGAATGCGGAATTTATTCACTAAGGACTCCCGAATAAAATTCCCAGAAGCTCCAGAGTCCAGGCAGGCCACGGCTGAGAGGGAAGAGCTGGCTGAAGTAGAAATCCGAACAGGCACCGTGAGACGTGGAGAAGCCGACTTAGCATCAAGAGACGCCACACCCACGAGAGCTGGGTGCGAGCGTGCGTTTCCCAGACGTGGAGGACGGATTGGGCAATCCACCAAAAAATGTTCAGTACTGGCACAGTACAGACAAAGATTCTCTTCCTTACGGCGATTCCTCTCTTCCAGGGTCAGGCGAGACCGATCCACTTGCATGGCCTCCTCGGCGGGAGGCCTAGGCGCAGATTGCAGTGGAGACTGTGGGAGAGGTGTCCAGAGATCTAAGTCTTTTTCCTGGCGGAGCTCTTGATGCCTCTCAGAAAAACGCATGTCAATGCGAGTGGCTAGATGAATGAGTTCATGCAGGTTAGCAGGAGTCTCTCGTGCGGCCAGAACATCTTTAATGTTGCTGGATAGGCCTTTTTTAAAGGTCGCGCAGAGAGCCTCATTATTCCAGGATAGTTCAGAGGCAAGAGTACGGAATTGTATGGCGTACTCGCCAACGGAGGAATTACCCTGGACCAGGTTCAGCAGGGCAGTCTCAGCAGAAGAGGCTCGGGCAGGTTCCTCAAAGACACTTCGAATTTCCGAGAAGAAGGAGTGTACAGAGGCAGTGACGGGGTCATTGCGGTCCCAGAGCGGTGTGGCCCATGACAGAGCTTTTCCAGACAGAAGGCTGACTACGAAAGCCACCTTAGACCTTTCAGTAGGAAACTGGTCCGACATCATCTCCATGTGCAGGGAACATTGCGAAAGAAAGCCACGGCAAAACTTAGAGTCCCCATTAAATTTGTCCGGCAAGGACAGGCGGAGGCTAGGAGTGGCCACTCGCTGCGGAAGGGGTGCAGGAGCTGGCGGAGGAGATGGTTGTTGCTGCTGTAGCTGTGACTGTACTTGCTGTAGTTGTGACTGGAGTTGCTGTGTCATGGTGGTCAAGTACGACAGCTGGTGATCTTGTTGGGCGATCTGACGAGCTTGCTGGGCGACCAGCGTAGGGAGGTCAGCGACAACTGGCAGAGGAACTTCAGCGGGATCCATGGCCGGATCTACTGTCACGATGCCGGCTGGCAGGAGGTGGATCCTCTGTGCCAGAGAGGGATAGCGAGGACCGTGCTAGTGGACCGGTTCTAAGACACTACTGGTTTTCACCAGAGCCCGCCGCAAAGCGGGATGGTCTTGCTGCGGCGGTAGTGACCAGGTCGTATCCACTAGCAACGGCTCACCTCTCTGGCTGCTGAAGATAGGCGAGGTACAAGGGAGTAGGCAGAAGCAAAGTCGGACGTAGCAGAAGGTCGGGGGCAGGCGGCAAGGTTCGTAGTCAGGGGAGATAGCAGAAGTTCTGGTACACAGGCTTTAAACACACAAAACGCTTTCACTAGGCACAAGGGCAACAAGATCCGGCAAGGAAGTGCATGGGAGGAGGATAGATATAGTCAGGGACCAGGTGGAAGCCAATTAAGCTAATTGGGCCAGGCACCAATCATTGGTGCACTGGCCCTTTAAGTCTCAGGGAGCTGGCGCGCGCGCGCCCTAGAGAGCGGAGCCGCGCGCGCCAGCACATGACAGCAGGGGACGGGAATGGGTAAGTGACCTGGGATGCGATTCGCGAGCGGGCGCGTCCCGCTGTGCGAATCGCATCCCCAACGGCCATGACAGAGCAGCGCTCCCGGTCAGCGGGACTGACCGGGGAGCTGCAGGGAGAAAGACGCCGTGAGCGCTCCGGGGAGGAGCGGGGACCCGGAGCGCTAGGCGTAACAGAGCCCCACCTCAACATCCGGAACTTGACCTCCAGACTCCTCCTCCGAAGAGGAAATGTCGTGGAGGGCTCGGAACCTGTTGGACAGACCACTCAGAGGAAGGTCAGTTGTACCTTCCTTTGGCATCTGGCGGGTGGGAAAAGATCTTAAATCTCCCCTTTTCTTATTCTGCCTAATATCTCGATTTGTTTCTGCCCATCTCCCACTGTCCTCATCCGTGCTCTCACCATGGGAGGACAGTAAGGAGACAGCATCCTCCTCTTTGTGGATCCTCCCAATCTCCTCATCCAGTTTACTATCCCCCAGGGCCTCAGCAGTAAGACTGGCCGCAAGGAGAGGATCAGAAGTCACCCCAGTTTAATGACGCTCCTGTGACTCCCGAAGCTCTCTATCCCTTTGGCGCTTCTTGAGACGCCTCAGTTGGGCAGGCATCTTTTACTTACTTTTCTTTCCTGGCCCCTAGACCCCTTCATCCCTGCCAGCCATACCCCCAGCAGAATCCACCTCATGGCTTACTCCCACCGAAGCAACAACCGCGCTGACAAAGGAATGAGGCCGGCGACTGAATTGGTGACCTAAGTCACCACACAGGTGACACCTAATCACCGCACAAGATGCAGCGAGATGGTCTATTTCCCCACACAGAGTGCACTTCTGCACAGTGCAACTGGCACTAAAATGTGTGGGGTCGCTACATGTGTGAAAGAGCTTTGGCGGACCGTGGTAGAAGAACTGGATACTATCTTTTTCAAAGGAAGGTTGCAGATGGTATATGGGTAACAGTGTTTTCTGAATGCCTAAGCTAGACCATAAACGTCCAGGCCCCTGACCAGATGCCATATTCATGCCTGTTCTTTTTTGAGACCACCATCACCTCTCCATACTGACCTAGCCATGTCATGATGTCAATACAAGACAGTGATTCGATCGCTTCTCGGCCTTTTGGCTAAGATCAAGTGTAGTATCAGTTTAATATCTGATACGTCCCCTATCTGGGGACCATATATTACACTCCAACATTAACCTTCTCATTCATACTGGCTGGACCGGTGCGTTCTGGTGCAGATATTGTACCATCAGCATTGTTTACCAGAGCTGGAGCCACTACCACAGGACAGGTCACCGGTCCCTTATACAAGGACCGGGAAGTCTGCCTAGCCTGTTTATTAGCGGCCCAAGCCCTGTCTTTACTGGTACCCTCCGCTTCATCAGTACTTGAGTTTCCTGCTCCTGGGCACCGCTTATCCGGATAAGCAGCGCCAATACAAAATAAAGGTTTAAGTCCAGTCTTTCTCGGAGGCTAAAACATCTTAGCCCCAGCAACTCCTTCACACCGACACCGCTGCTCCAAAGGAACAGCAGTGCCAATGCTCAGAGCCACCGGAGCCCCCACAGCCGACTCTTTCACAAAGCCGCACCCCCCCCCCTCCCGTTAGGGAGCAACCTAATGTGCCAGAGCCCTGCTTGCCCAATATAACTCTTCGTTGGGCCAATATGTCTGTCCGACCTCATAGCCGATACCCTGTCTGCTCCACCCCTGTTACTGCAAACAGTGACGGAGCTCACCGCCACGCTAGACTCCATACTCTCCCCACTCTCCTGCACAGTAGAATTCAGGCCGGGTTGAGAAATGGGGTTCACACAGTGAGCTGACCCTACGGCCAATCCGGGGGGCTCAGGCAGGGGGCTATACACAAATCTTAGCTGCTCCTGGAGCTTGGTCTTCTGTGGCTTTTTCTTTTGCCTTCTCCCAGGTGCCTTCACTGCTAAATCATCTCCAAACATGAAGTCCTGGAGGCAACCTGGGGACTCCAGGACCTGTATCTGTGCCAACAGCACCCCTCCCTGGTGACTGGTGCTGCTCTCATCCCCCGAACTGCCAGAGCCGTGGCCAGATAACATCACCACTTGCCCTACAGGGAACCCAGTGTATGGGGTCCGATGTTGCAGACCCCCAGGTGGATTCGGCTCAGCATTATCGGCCTCTGCAGCATCTCCTTCCTCCTCCACCCATGGCTGAAGCCCCCTAAGCTGTCTCTGCTTTTCTTTTTCCATTGTCGCGAAGTGATCTTCATTTAATAACTTATCCTTGAATGGTCCACTTTTCTCCAGAATTAAAGATCTTCTTTTCTGCAGATTCCAAGCTTTTTCCGCTTGGGCGCAGTGTCCAACAAAGCTTCAACTTCCCATACCTCCTCCTGGAGCTTATACCGGGTGTTTCTTGCCTCCTCATACCAACCGAGGTATTCCGCAACCCGGGAGCTATAGGTGGTTCCAGGCTCCCAGGGCCTTGACATTTCCCATTCCTCCTCCACACCTCCATGGGCATTCAACCTTGCTCCAGGAGAAGTGTCACAGACCCCATTTCCAGAGCTTTCCACAGTACCTGTAGCAGAACTTGTACTTGTGGTTTCACAGCTTGTTGGAGCAGCCTTGTGGCTACTCTTAGTCTCCACAGGTTCAAGAGGGGTTGGAGATACATCACTGTATCTCCTGGCAGAGCGCCTCAATCCGGTGACCTCCAATACACTTCCTGATGGCAGTCCATCAACAGCTGGTAACTGGCTTCCCCTGCCCTCTGCGGACCTGGTTTGGGGGCCAGGTGTTGGGGTTCTCCTTTACACGCTCTCCCTCTGGGGAAGGAAAAACGGTGTCCAGCACAGATGACATGCAGAGCTCAGAGCACACTCTCCCCACACAATTCACCAAATGACTTACTCCACACTCCTCTAGTGGCCAGACTCTAGAGCTGGACTC
Source organism: Hyla sarda (assembly GCF_029499605.1). Classification (NCBI taxonomy): domain Eukaryota; kingdom Metazoa; phylum Chordata; class Amphibia; order Anura; family Hylidae; genus Hyla; species Hyla sarda. The sequence goes on from NC_079193.1 coordinate 35,713,991, forward strand.
ACTATTCTGCTGGTGGGGTCACTAAATAAATACATTACATTACTTATCCTGTACTGAGTTATATCTTGTATTATACTCCAGAGCCGTACACACTATTCTGCTGGTGGGGTCACTGTATACATACATTACATTACTTACCCTGTACTGATCCTGAGTTATATCTTGTATTATACTCCAGAGCTGTACTCACTATTCTGCTGATGAGGTCACTGTGTTTACCTATCCTGTACTGACCCTGAGTTATATCCTGTATTATACTCCAGAGCTGTACTCCCTATTCTGCTGGTGAGGCCACAATGTACATACATTACATTACTTATCCTGTACTGATCCTGAGTTATATCCTGTATTATACTCCAGAGCTGTACTCACTCTTCTGCTGGTGAAGTCACTGTGTTTACCTATCCTGTACTGATCCTGAGTTATATCCTGTGCTGTACTCACTATTCTGCTGGTGGGGTCACTGTGTACATACATTACATTACTTTTCCTGTACTGAACTCATTAGAGGTCATTCTATAGAGAGGGTGGGGTTGATATATGCTGTGAATGGTAGTGGATCCAGTGTTATCTATATATTGGTGCTCCTCAGAAGAAAAGGCATTACTGGGAAATGATCAGTACAGAAGAGGAAGCCTCAGCTTAATTGTATCCCTAGTGACCAGAATGGAAATTGCAAGAATTTAGAATTATTATAAAATACAAATAGTAAAATGGAAAATTTTGGGAAAAAAAAAAACACGTCAACAAAAATTCTTTTCAAATATGGTTCACATAATATGGATTGTAAACCTAATTTAAACAATAGGTAATTTTCCGATGACACATTCCCTTTAAATGTTGGAGCAGTTAGAAGCTCTACACAGGTTTCCTTTTGAGAGAATATGTTTCTGCCAAGTTTCTGTATTTATTCCAGACCAGAGTAGAAATAAACGGAAATGAACTTGAAAGTGATTTATCAAACTGGGAAAACACTTGCACCTTTAGCCAACCTTTTGTATTGTGTTTTGTTTATGATGGTATATACCAATAACCCATTGTACCGCAGCTCTCAGTTATTCAGCATACCTGATCAGGGTCTAGAAACAACAAAAACCATAGTATATGCCAAAATGTTAATAAAATCTGGGCTTGTTTCATGTGAGAATACATGCAATAAAGAGATGTGATTGGTCGGCACTATCACTCCTAACATACACTGTTGTGGATCCTTTTCAAAGAGCCTACTACATGCAATAGGTCTCACCACATTCACCATAGGTCTGTAGATGCACAATAAGGGTAAAACAGCTGCCACAGTTCTGAGGCATCTCACCCCTGGACAAGTGAAAGCATTTTTTGTACCACCACATTCTCCCTAGGTCTGTAGAAGCACAATAAGTGTGAAACAGCTGTCACTTGTACACACTGCACAGCACTGAGACATCTCTCTTCTGAATAAATGATAGGATTTTTTTGTATCCCCACGCTCACCATAGGTCTGTAGAAGCACAATTACCAGGAAACAGCTGTCACCTGTATGCACTCAGGCATCTCACCCCAGGACGAGTGAAATAATTTTTTGTATCCCCATGTTCACCATAGGTCTGTAGAAGCACAATAAGGGCAAAACAGCTGTCATCTGTAAACATTGCATGATACTGAGACATCTCACCCTTGGACGAGTAAAAAAATTTTTGTATGACCACGTTCAACATAGGTCTGTAGAAGCACAATTTTAGGAAACAGCTGTCACCTGTACCCACTGCATGGCAATGAGACATCTCCCCCCCTGGATGAGAAGAGGCATTTTTTGTATCACCACATTGACCATAGGTCTGTAGAAGCACAATTAATGCGAAACAGCTGTCACCTGTACACACTGCACGGCACTGAGGCATCTCCCCCCTGGATCGGGGGAATCACTTTTTTTGCATTCATATTCTAATAACTAATAGAAGATTTGGACCAAAATGGTGAGTTGGCACTTATTTCCTCTTGTTCAGATCTTGTTTGTGAATAAACTCAATGAGAACATCTTCTGTATGAAGACTGCACCACCTTATATATGCACCTCTCTGGGGGCAGATTACTTAGAGCTGATACAGACCTGGAAATAAAACAGTAAACAGGTTTTTCCCATTTTTGTTTTAATACATACCTCCAAAGCCGAGACGTAGCTCTCCAAGAAAACTTCAATTATTCATTGCATTTTATGCCAGACAAAAGATTTTCAATAAGATAAAATTCTACGTTTGCTAGGGGACAACTTCAGTGAGATCTGGGAACCTTGCAGGCGTCTTTAATAGTTTCAGATGTGATGAATGTTGAGTCATTAATCCCTTCCAGGCTGGATTGTGTAAAACTGCAATCAGAAGGAACGTTTCTAGAGCCGGTATTTAATCAATCAGAGCCTATGGAGAGGTCCTCGTAGAGTATTCGCCGGTGCGCTGCTTCGAGCGGTAGGCCGGCTTCCACCATTATGTAGCCCTTTTATAATCAATCTAAATCTAGAATTGGATGAAAAGTATGTAGCAGTGTTTCATCTGACATTCATGTTCTTTATAATACATTCCATGAATCTTGTATATCAATGAATGGTAATTTACGGAAAGATGCTTTACTCCTTTAATGACTGTTCGACTGAGAGTTATATACACACAGGAGCCCTTTAATCCATCATCATTAAATAAGTATTTCCTTTTATATATGAAAACTTACAGAAAAATAAAATGGATACCAGATACAAGTGGCACAGTTCATGCATTTGTATAAGGTACCATATAGCAGTGGCGTACCAGATAGGGGGGGCCTGCCACACACCAAATGGCCTTACCCCTTTTTCACCCACCCAATCAAAATATTGGCCCTTGGGGCCCAAGGCTTCCAAAGGGCACATAGACATCCAAACTACTACCGGATATGTCTATAATATCTGCAACATCCAAAGACATGATTCTGCAAATTAATATTTCTACATACAGCTGAGTGATTGCTTTAGTAACATTTATATAACTGTGTTATATTTGTTATGTATTGTTCCTTGGCCACATTGTTTTCTTTGGCCAATCTTTCCTTTGTTGTAAATTTCTAAAAAAAAAAAAAAATCCAATAAAAATCATTTAAACCAAACTACTCACTTTAAAATAGCCTTTGGCGCTTGATAACGTGTCCCAGATCCCCAGAATAGTGTTGGGAATCCTGAAATCATGACCTGTTGGGGGTACGTAAGGACTGTCCTATGGAAACACTGCTTTATAGTACACCCCCAGAAGCAGCAGCAGTGTGGAGGACATTATAGAGGAGTAATGATTAGTGTAAGCTGTGAATCCAGCACTGGAGTAAAGTATAACACTTACTACAAGCTGCTGAGGCCTCTCACTGCATCCCTTTCTTTCTATGTTTCTCTCCAGACACTCCCTCTCCTCTCCCCTTTCTATCAAACTCTAGTAGTCACTGTAACCTGATACTTCAATGAACTGATCTATCTTGAGATGGATTTTAGTATGTTTTTAGGCATAGTGAATGGTGAGTTTGGAAAGGGGGGAGATGTCGGATAAGTGGAGAAATTTTCTAATAAGATATATTAGAAAATTTCTAGAAAAGTGTATGCAAAGTTTCCTAAAAGTTTGTCCATATTAGATACAGCGCTCGGCACAGCTCGACACAATCCTCCACCTTCATGCTGATAACACCCTTTCACTGCCACTACCCCACAGAACACTCTGTGCCTCAATGGCGTGCTCAATTGTAAGCCAACAAATCCACAATCCAGGACAATAGTACAAGACTCCAATAGTCAGACCGTGGTTACAGCCATTTCATTCTCTCTGCTGACTCTCTTTACTCCATCTTACCACCAGGATGATGATGGACTGATGAAGTATGCAGAGTGTATGAAACGGCTGTAACCACTGTCTAACTAACGGCGTCCTGTACTAAACTGCTTTTAATGTTTGCTCACGATGCACCTGGAATAAAGAGGCTGTTTTTTTGCTTCTGCAAGTGGTGAAGGCCATTCCTATTTCTATTCTAAGTTTACCGTATTTTTCGCCCTATAGGACGCACCGGCATATAATACGCACCCAATTTTAAAGGTGCAAAATCTAGAAAAAAAAGATTCTGAACCCAACAGTGATCTTCAACCTGCGGACCTCCAGATGTTGCAAAACTACAACTCCCAGCATGCCCGGACAGCCAACGGCTGTCCGGGCATGCTGGGAGTTGTAGTTTTGCAACATCTGGAGGTCCGCAGGTTGAAGACCACTGGTAAAGGAGGTAACCCCGCCGCTCCGGACCCGTCACCGCTCGTCACCGCTGCCCTGGATGTCACTCCATCGTTGTCGCCGCGTCCCCGGGGTGTCCCCGACGCTCCGGATGTCTTCTTCCCCGGGATCCACGCTCTCTGTCACCGTCATCACGTTGCCGTCATCGCGTCGCTACGCACGCTGCTCCTATTGGATGTCGGGACGGCGTGCGCGACGACGTGATGACGTCGAAGGAGAGCGCCGGCCATGCAGGGAATCCCGGCACGGAGCAGACACCGAGGAGGCAGATAAGGTCCCTCCCGGTGTCCTGTAAGCTGTTCGGGACGCCGCAATTTCACCGCAGCAGTCCCGAACAGCCCGACTGAGCAGCCGGGTTAGTGTCACTTTCGCATCGCCGCGTCTGAAGGGTTAATACAGGGCATCACCATGATTGGTGATGTCCTGTATTAGCCGCGGGTCCCGGCCGTTGATGGCCGCAGGGACCGCCGAGATAGGTGTGTATTCGCCGTCTTATACGGCGAAAGTGCGAAAGTGCGTCTTATACGGCGAAAAATACGGTACTTTCTGTCAAAAGAATATTGAGTTGTGATTCAGCACAGAATTTTGGATGTGTTTGGATGTTTTAAAAAATAAATAAATAAATAGAGATCCATTCACTTTAGACCTTTGTAAATCATTTCCACCTGTGGAAGTCACTTCTACCGGGTAATGTATGTAATGATGTGTCCTGAGATTTTTACACAGTATTTATTATGTATGTGCTTTGCTGTTTTGGTACGTGGCAATTAAGTAACTAAAAGCTTTTCTATTGAGCATATTTGTTTGGAGGTTGTGTTAAACACCTGCAATATCCATTATATTTCCATTTAAAGCTTCCATTATGTTATTTTGGCTCATTAAATATTTCAGCGCAGCCAATTACGGTATGTTTTAACGCACATTACTACATAGTCATTGTACTGCAGAGAGAAATCCAATTCCGGTTGTAAGTATAAAGATGGCGACTTAAGACGGCTTTTCTGGGCTTACTGACAGCAGCCTGACTTTCCTATATTGCGGTTTTCCTTTTCTGTACAATCAATACAGTGACGGAAAGAGACAGTATCAAGTACTAATGACAAGGCTATCTACTCTTCAATTGCTAAACCTCTATATACAATCTCTGCTAATAACACCGCATTCAGGAGCTGACAGGATTTGGATTGTGATTTTTGGAGCTAAGTAATGCAGCCTTCACACCAGAGATTTCTCCGGAAAATGGAACAACCTGTTTCTCGCCTTTTACCGAAATCCCTCAAACGAGTTATCATTGATTTTTTTTATTTGTTATTTTTTTATTTTCTTTTTTTCTTTTTCTTTTTTTGGCCTCATCATGTGTAAGATTCCAAATAGAGATGAGCGAATCGAATCTGACGAACCCGAATTCGTTACGAATTTCAGGAAAGCGAAGGTGCCAGCTCACTCCTGTAAGCGCCCGGATTGGATTTGGACTAATCCAGGTAAGTAGTAGGCAGAGAAAGAAATATCCAGCGCAGACTCTCATGCAAGGAACTTCTTTATTGGCTAAAATGCATGTTGCTAAGGGATACAGCAAGGATTCATGCAGTGTGACGCGTTTCAGCCCGCAGGGCCTTAGTCATACACTTAAAACATTTTTATGTGAGTCTGCTTATATATGCTAGGTGGAAGTGACGACACAGCAGGTGACGCCCCTGCTACACCTGCATACATAATTAGCATCACCATACAGTGTTAAATATGTACACTACAAAATGGAGCATAATACATTGGCAATGCCTTTAACTCTACTTGGACACTCAGGATTTATCATATAGAGAATTTATAAAATAAATAACAAAGCCTTTCATTACACATTCGTGAGCAGTCACAAAAAGAGAAAAAATCAAAACAAAAATAAAAGCAGACATGTTAATATCCATAAAACTAGATGGGAGAACATGTAGATTTAATATCTTGACTTGGGTAATCTCGAACAGCACACTTGAGGTATTAAAGAATATTGTTAATGAACATGAATAATCAATGAGGTATAGAGCAAAAATACACGATAGAAAATGAAGGAAAAAGTTTATTATTTCTAGACTTAGAGACCATATAATTGCATGTAGAGTGGAAGTACATCGGTTTGCATAAAATAATTTATAAAAGTAGTATATATGTAAGGGAGCATATATTTGAACGACTTTCCACTAATAATGCAGTATGGTGTCAAGTCGTCTATTCAAACCTTGCGGCATACGTGTTTGAAGCGTTAGGATCCAAAAAATCTCTCTATCGAGGACCTTTTGTCTCAGATCTCCTCCCCGTAGTGGTTTATTCACTCTTTCTATTCCTTGTAACATGAAGCTGGAGGTGTTCCCTTCATGCAGGTCTACGCAATGTTTCGTTACCATGGAGACATGCCGCCTCTGGAAGTGGGCAACGTCAGACAGATGTTTGCGTATGCGCACCTTAAGTGGATTGATAGTACATCCAACGTATTGCACATTACAGACGCGGCATGTGAACAGGTAAATAACTCCAACAGTTTTACAATTTATATATTGTTTAATATCATATGTCTGATTATTACTGGATGATACAAACGAAGTGGAGTTGTGCATATATTTGCAACATATGCACCTCTGGGACCCACATTTGTAGGATCCAGGGTGATTAAGCCATGTTGGTTTTATACAAGGAGACTCCAAGTATAAGCTCGGTGACAATTTTTGACCGAGAGTGGGGGCCTTTCGTGAAACACAACTAAAGCCATCACCGAGAGCCTCCCTAAAATCTGGATCAGTGTGGACAATCGGTATGTTTTTCTCAATGATTTTTTTGATGGCTGTAAAGTCAGTGCTATACTGTGTTGAGAAAACTAAAGAGGAGGATTTTTTACTAGTCAATTTATGTGAGACCACAAGTTCGTCACGATCACGGTTTTCAGCAATGGTTTTGGCTCTAGATATGGTCCATTCTGGATACTGTCTTTGTCTAAGTCTGTTACCAAGGGCAACGGCCTCGGATTCGAAGTCGCTATCCTGGGAGCAGTTACGGCGTGTGCGGATCATTTCACCTACTGGAAGATTCTCTATCACATGTGCGGGGTGGCAAGACCTGGCATGAAGTATAGAATTAACTGCAGTTTCTTTGCGAAATGTTGTAGTATTAATTTTGCCCGTAGTCAAGTCACCCCGCAATGTAAGATCAAGGAAATTGACTGATTCAATTTTGGATGTCACCGTAAACTGTAAATTCAGGTCATTGGAGTTAAGAAAATCAGTAAACCCCTGTATGGCCGCCACATTGGACCCCCAGATAAACAGGAGGTCATCGATATAGCGGCCATACCATAGGAGACAGTGACTGTAGGGGTTGGTGGGGGCGAAGAGTGTCACCCTCTCCCACCAACACATATATATGTTGGCGAGAGAGGGGGAGAACTTCGCCCCCATCGAAGCTCCAGTGACCTGAATGTAAAACCTCCTGTTGAACATAAAGAAGTTGTGGCTCAACAAAAATTCCACCACTAGTGAAATATATTCACAAAGTGGGGAGGGATAGCGGGAGAAGGTACCAAGAAACCAAGATAACGCCTGTATTGCTAGATTATGGGGGATAACGGAATACAGGGAGGTCACATCTGCCGTGATCCACCTGCACTCCGGACCCCAAGCCACATTCTTGAGCATGGCAAGAAGATGTTTAGTGTCTTTAATATGACCGGGCATTTTTGGAATGAGAGGTTGAAGCAGGGAATCTACCCAGGCACAGAGCCGTTCATTGAGGGAAGATATGCCTGCTACAATGGGCCTTAGGGGGGGAGGGAAAACACCCTTATGCACCTTGGGTAATGAATGAAAGATCGGTATAATAGGGTTATCAATAACCAAATATTCAGCTATTTTAGAAGAGATATGTCCTCTTTCTACTCCAAGGTGCACAATTGAGGTGAGTTGGGATTTGAAAAGGGCTGTGGGATCGTGGGACAGTGGCCTGTACGTGGACACATCATTGAGCATGATCGTGTTCAGTTTGTTGTACAGGCCACTGTCCAGGATCACCACAGCACCCCCTTTATCGGCCTGTTTGATGACTATGTTGTCTCGCAATTGGAGCTCTGCAAGAGCTTTTCTCTCAGTGAACGAAAGATTGTAAAGAGCTTTAGTATTGCGGGACCTCAGAGCCAACAGATCATGCTCTACAGCCTCCTGAAATTTATCAAGAGCTGGAGAGCGTGAGGAGATGGGGTAGAACCCAGGATTGGGAGTATTAAACGTGGGGATGTCATCAGAACCATCTCCCTCGTTTAATTCATATAAACATGATAAAGTAGTCAAATCACCAAAATGAAATCCCTCCTGTAATCCAAATTCTGCCCCATAATAATGTTTCTGACAATGTTTCTAACTATCAGGGGGCAGAATTTGGATTACAGGAGGGATTTCATTTTGGTGATTTGACTACTTTATAGATGTGACCTCCCTGTATTCCGTTATCCCCCATAATCTAGCAATACAGGCGTTATCTTGGTTTCTTGGTACCTTCTCCCGCTATCCCTCCCCACTTTGTGAATATATTTCACTAGTGGTGGAATTTTTGTTGAGCCACAACTTCTTTATGTTCAACAGGAGGTTTTACATTCAGGTCACTGGAGCTTCGATGGGGGCGAAGTTCTCCCCCTCTCTCGCCAACATATATATGTGTTGGTGGGAGAGGGTGACACTCTTCGCCCCCACCAACCCCTACAGTCACTGTCTCCTATGGTATGGCCGCTATATCGATGACCTCCTGTTTATCTGGGGGTCCAATGTGGCGGCCATACAGGGGTTTACTGATTTTCTTAACTCCAATGACCTGAATTTACAGTTTACGGTGACATCCAAAATTGAATCAGTCAATTTCCTTGATCTTACATTGCGGGGTGACTTGACTACGGGCAAAATTAATACTACAACATTTCGCAAAGAAACTGCAGTTAATTCTATACTTCATGCCAGGTCTTGCCACCCCGCACATGTGATAGAGAATCTTCCAGTAGGTGAAATGATCCGCACACGCCGTAACTGCTCCCAGGATAGCGACTTCGAATCCGAGGCCGTTGCCCTTGGTAACAGACTTAGACAAAGACAGTATTCAGAATGGACCATATCTAGAGCCAAAACCATTGCTGAAAACCGTGATCGTGACGAACTTGTGGTCTCACATAAATTGACTAGTAAAAAATCCTCCTCTTTAGTTTTCTCAACACAGTATAGCACTGACTTTACAGCCATCAAAAAAATCATTGAGAAAAACATACCGATTGTCCACACTGATCCAGATTTTAGGGAGGCTCTCGGTGATGGCTTTAGTTGTGTTTCACGAAAGGCCCCCACTCTCGGTCAAAAATTGTCACCGAGCTTATACTTGGAGTCTCCTTGTATAAAACCAACATGGCTTAATCACCCTGGATCCTACAAATGTGGGTCCCAGAGGTGCATATGTTGCAAATATATGCACAACTCCACTTCGTTTGTATCATCCAGTAATAATCAGACATATGATATTAAACAATATATAAATTGTAAAACTGTTGGAGTTATTTACCTGTTCACATGCCGCGTCTGTAATGTGCAATACGTTGGATGTACTATCAATCCACTTAAGGTGCGCATACGCAAACATCTGTCTGACGTTGCCCACTTCCAGAGGCGGCATGTCTCCATGGTAACGAAACATTGCGTAGACCTGCATGAAGGGAACACCTCCAGCTTCATGTTACAAGGAATAGAAAGAGTGAATAAACCACTACGGGGAGGAGATCTGAGACAAAAGGTCCTCGATAGAGAGATTTTTTGGATCCTAACGCTTCAAACACGTATGCCGCAAGGTTTGAATAGACGACTTGACACCATACTGCATTATTAGTGGAAAGTCGTTCAAATATATGCTCCCTTACATATATACTACTTTTATAAATTATTTTATGCAAACCGATGTACTTCCACTCTACATGCAATTATATGGTCTCTAAGTCTAGAAATAATAAACTTTTTCCTTCATTTTCTATCGTGTATTTTTGCTCTATACCTCATTGATTATTCATGTTCATTAACAATATTCTTTAATACCTCAAGTGTGCTGTTCGAGATTACCCAAGTCAAGATATTAAATCTACATGTTCTCCCATCTAGTTTTATGGATATTAACATGTCTGCTTTTATTTTTGTTTTGATTTTTTCTCTTTTTGTGACTGCTCACGATTGTGTAATGAAAGGCTTTGTTATTTATTTTATAAATTCTCTATATGATAAATCCTGAGTGTCCAAGTAGAGTTAAAGGCATTGCCAATGTATTATGCTCCATTTTGTAGTGTACATATTTAACACTGTATGGTGATGCTAATTATGTATGCAGGTGTAGCAGGGGCGTCACCTGCTGTGTCGTCACTTCCACCTAGCATATATAAGCAGACTCACATAAAAATGATTTAAGTGTATGACTAAGGCCCTGCGGGCTGAAACGCGTCACACTGCATGAATCCTTGCTGTATCCCTTAGCAGCATGCATTTTAGCCAATAAAGAAGTTCCTTGCATGAGAGTCTGCGCTGGATATTTCTTTCTCTGCCTACGAATTTCTGGAAAAATTTGATTCTGATCGAATACGAACTTCGCCGCGATTCGATCGCACGAATCGCTTTATTAAACTCCATTTTCCTGCGTTCTAGGCTGTTTTAGACCTAAAATGGCGGTTCCACATGTCAATACATGGGGCAAGGCACCATGGGAGGGCGGGAAGCTGGCGCGGGAATCAAGGTAGGTGGGCTGACCCTGAATCACATGTCAGATGCAGCCTATCAGTGTTCACTGACCCCTGTGATGTCACAGCCCAATATAATCGGCGGCCATCTTCCCTCTCGTCATTTCTTCTATGCACGAGATAGGGAAAGGAAGTGACTGCACGTCTGTGTGCTGATCGCATACATACATTGTTGCTGCAGTTCTGACCGAGAATGATTCCAGCAAAACCTCGTATTCTCCTTACTCAATATAGCTGCATAGCAGTCACCTGCGTCATAGATCTCACAGCTGTTTTACCTGTATGGAGCATCTAATCTCCTCTTTTTTCAGCCCAATTGAGTTTTTTCTGTTGCTCCACAAATCTGATTCTCACAATTGTGTGATAGAGTGCAATTTAGGGTTTAATCCCTGTAAAAAAAAAATTCTGTGGTGCTGCCCAGTTGGGTCCTGCTGCTGTTCAGAAATAAGTCATATTAGTGTGGAGTTTAGCGCCTTTTTACCATTTTTCACTTGTTAATCTGTCTCTGTGCTAAATTCAGTGTTATACCACACGTTATACACCTGCTGGTGTATGAAAGAAAAAAAAAGTTTTTCCTGCGTACAAATACGCTTAAAAGTGGCCTTATCATTGCAAAGGGCCTACATACAACCAAATAGTGTACATATACTACCTTTTTTTCTGTCTCTGTGCTAAATTCAGTGATATGCCACACGTTATACACCTGCTGGTGTATGAAAGAAAAAAGAAAGTTTTTCCTGCGTAGAAATACGCTTAACTGTGCGCTCATCATTGCAAAGGGCATACATAGAACCAAGTAGTGTACTATTTACTACCTGTTATTCTGTCTCTGTGCTAAATTCAGTGCTATTCCACACATTACTATACACCTGCTGGTGTATACAACAAAAAAAGAGTTTTTTCTGCGTAGAAATACGCTTAACAGTGCGCTCATCATTGCAAAGGGCATACATACAACAAACGAGTTTACTATTTAGTAATTGTTATTCTGTCTAGGGCCTATATACTGTGAAAGGACAGCCGTAAGTAATCGCCTGCTGCTGTTCTAGACAAATACCGTTTAAAGAGTAGTGTGGCGTATTGTAATACCTGCATAAACGCACTAAGTATGTCAGGTAGGGAAGTGCCAGGACGTGCACAGAGAAGGGGCAGAGGCCTACATACGTCAGGCAGAGTTGGCAGCAGACTTGGGGCGAGTGGCAGCAGGAGTCGCAGCAATAGGCCTGAGCTCCCGTTAACACCCAGCTGTCGTGTCGTCGACCCATCTCTCCTCGTCAATTGGTTGGCACACTCATCCCCATCATCACAAGCGACATCTGACAACCCCAGTCAAGAGTCGGTGGGTTCCTCAGACACAACCCGTCAGTTGGCATGGCCCGGGAGCAGTCCCCGTAATCCCATTGCCTTTGTCCTATGCTGTTCCCTCTCCCAAAGAAGTATCTCATGCTTTGGGTTCAGCTCCACTATTTAGTGAGGACGATGTAATAGAGGACAGTCAGCAGCTAATGGGAAGCCAAGAATGTGAGGAGACATGCGTCGCTTGCTCCGCAAGGCGGCCAAGTAGTGATGCGGAGAGTGACGTGGGAGGCGGTGTTTCAATTGCTCAGGGTCCTGAGTCAGACACTGCTGTGGAACCTGAGGAGGACATCAGTGACGTGCACACATCTTTTGATGATGATGAAGCCGATCACAATTGGGAGCCGGGTGCAGAAGCCGGGACTTCATCATCATCAGGAGAAGAGATTTGCTCTTTGTCTATGAGGCAGCAAGGCGGTAGCACGGTTGGCAATCAGCGTGGTGGTGGCAGTAGTGGAAATTCAGGAGACAAACGTGCCAGGGGGAGACCACCTGCTCCGAGGCAAGCTACCATTCAGGGAGGTAGTGGAACAGGGGTTCATGGAGACGGCGCCAATAGCAGTCAAATAGTGGGGACTGCGGGTGGGAAAATCAGCTACTCTGCGGTGTGGTTGTTCTTCATAAAGAATCTGGAGGACCTTAGCGTAGCCACATGCAAAATCTGTCGGCAGAAAGTGAAGCATGGCCAGGGTCCCAATCTCGGCAGCACGGCCCTGCGTCAACACATGATTCGCCACCATAAAGGCCTGGGATAACCGTGGCTCCGATGTAGTGGTCCAGCCTGCCGCATCACCCAGTGGCCATCCGCTCCCTCCGTCATCCAGCCAAGGCTCCACCACCTCAGCCGAATGGAGCATTGTGTCAAACCATCCTTCTGGCGCTCCTGCTTCTTCTGCTTTTAGTCAGCCATTCCGCCAACAATCGACAGGCAAAGCCATGTCCAAGAGACAACAGTATGCGCCCACTCATCCAATGGCGCAGAAGTTAAATGTGCTCCTGTCCAAGTTGCTGGTGTTGCAGTCCCTCCCTTTCCAACTGGTGGACTCTGCAGCTTTCAGGGAATTGATGGCTTGTGCCGAGCCCAGGTGGAGAGTCCCAAGCCGTCATTTCTTTGAGAAGAAGGCAGTACCAGCCCTGCATAAGTTTGTTCAAGAGAAGGTGGGCCAGTCCTTGAGCCTGTCGGTGTGTTCAAAAGTGCACGGCAGCGCCGACGTGTGGAGCTGTAACTACGGTCAGGGACAATACATGTCTTTTACGGCCCACTGGGTAAATGTTGTTCCTGCACAGCCACAACAGCAACTTGGACAGGTCACACCGCTGCCTCCTCCACGCTCTGGCTCCCAGGCAGTTGGTCCTTTTACAGTGTGCACCTCCTCCTCCTCCCCCGTGTCCTCGGCCTCCACTGCACGTCCAAATCTCGGTGGCCCTTCATCGTACCATGTGTGTAGGGCACAGCGGTGTCCAGCCGTCCTTCACATGGTTTGCCTTGGCGAACGGAGTCACACAGGGGAGGAACTGCTAAAGTTCATTCGTGAAGAAATCCGAGTATGGCTTACTCCATGAAATCTGGAAGTGGGAACCATGGTGACCGACAATGGGAAGAACATCGTGGTCGCACTGCGACAAGGAAGTGTGAACCATTCGCCCTGCATGGCACACGTGTTGAATCTGGTTGTCAAGAAGTTCATCAAGTCTTCACCCCATTTGCAAGACATCCTGACAATGGCAAGGAAACTGTGCATGCACTTCAGCCACTCGTACACCGCCAAGCACACTTTGCTTGAGTTGCAGCGTCAGAACGGTATCCCAGAACATAGTCTCATTTGTGGCGTTGCCACACGTTGGAATTCCACCCTCCATATGTTGGACAGACTATACGAACAAAGAAAATCCATCACCGATTTTTTGATGATCCAAGCAGATAGGAGTACTCCCCTGTGTAACTTCAATGTGAACGAGTGGCAGCTCATACGTGACACCTGCCGTTTGCTGATGCCCTTTGAGGAAGCCACATTTTTTGTTATTCGCTCCAATTATGCCATGAACGACATAATTCCACTCCTACATTTACTCCAAAAAATGATTGAAAACATGGCTGGTCACGGCAATGGAGACGTTGCGCCTACATCAGAAGTCTACATGAGTCCTGTGGGGGATGAACTGGCGGAGGAGCAGGATGATGAGGGGCAGAGCGGAGCACAGTTTACGGTGGATGAGATGGCCGGTGTTTCTAGTCATTGGACAGGAGAGGAGGAGCAGGAGCAGCCAGAGGAGCTGAAGGGTTATTACGAGGGAGGCGAGACAGAGGACCCAGACACACCGTGGCAGTATGCAGTGGGGATGGAGGCAGGTAGTCCCAGCGAGTCACTGTCACAAATGGCACGATGCATAATGAGTTGCTTGCGTAGTGACCCCCGAATTGTCAAAATTCGTCAGCACGATGACTTCTGGATCTCCACCTTATTAGACCCTCGCTACTGGCCCAGAATGGGGGCCTTTTTTACACCCACTGAGAGGGAGGACAAACTTACCTACTACAGAGAGCTTCTACGTAGTCAGTTGGCCGATGCCTATCGGCCACATGGTTCATCCACTCGCAGGTCTGACTCGGGGCGCCCTCTGCGCTCACCTTCCACTGCCACGGCTGCTGGGGAGGGGAGGGGTGGCAGGAGCAGTACCGGCTCAATCAGCAGCAGCCTGAGTCTACAGTCGCTGATGAGTAGCTTCCTTCAGCCGCATAGTGAAGCTACTCATCAGCAGCAGGTGGACATGGAGCAGGACCTGAACCAGCAGGTGGTGGCATACCTCGACATGACCATGCCAACAACCGTTGAAGATCCACTGGACTTCTGGGCAGCCAAACTCGATTTATGGCCGCAACTAGCGGAGTTTGCCCTGGAAAAACTGTCCTGCCCGGCCAGTAGTGTGCCATCAGAGCGGGTGTTTAGTTCGGTCGGGGCCATAGTCACCCCAAGGCGAACTCGTCTGTAAAAATGTGGAGAGACTAACGTTTGTCAAGATGAATCAGGGATGGATCAGCCAGGATTTCCAAACACCAATGACAGATGGGTCTGAGTAGATTGACCATGCTCCTACAAAAAAATTGTCTCTATTATGGTTGGTTATGAAACCCTCTGAGGCAGACCTGGGGATTGTACGGCCCGCTTGCCACATACGGCCCTTTGATTGGCTCTGACCGGCCCGCACTGACTGGGGGACAACTCTGCTGCCTAATCTGGGGGACAACTATGCTCCTAATCTGGGGGACAACTATGCTCCTAATGTGGGGGACAACTATGATCCTAATCTGGGGGACATCTATGCTGCCTAATCTGGGGGACATGTATTCTTTTAATCTGGGGGACATCTATGCTGCCTAATCTGGGGGACAACTATGCTCCTAATCTGGGGGACGACTATGCTCCTAATCTGGGGGACATCTATGCTGCCTAATCTGGGGGACAAGTATGCTCCTAATCTGGGGGACATCTATGCTGCCTAATCTGGGGGACAACTGTGCTCCTAATCTGGGGGACATCTATGCTGCCTAATCTGGGGGACAATTATGCTCCTAATCTGGGGGGCATCTATGCTGCCCAATCTGGGGGACATCTATGCTGCCTAATCTGGGGGACATCTATGCTGCCTAATCTGGGGGACAACTATGCTCCTAATCTGGGGGACATCTATGCTGCCTAATCTGGTGGACATCTATGCTGCCTAATCTGGGGGACATCAATGCTGCCTAATGTGGGGGACAACTAAACTCCTAATCTGGGGGACATCTATGCTGCCTAATCTGGGGGACAATTATGCTCCTAATCTGGGGGACATCTATGCTGCCTAATCTGGGGGACATCTATGCTCCTAACCAGGTGGACAACTATGCTCCTAATCTGGGGGACATCTATGATGCCTAATCTTGGGGACAATTATGCTCCTAATCTGGGGGACATCTATGCTGCCTAATCTGGGGGACATCTATGCTCCTAATCTGGGGGACAACTATGCTCCTAATATGGGGGAAACTGATGCTTCTGGCCTTGGGCCTATAATTTTTTGAAGTTTAGCAGTAGCTAAATACATGCTTAATGCAAATGTAAACATTGATCTTTAAATGTAAGGGGTTATGAAACCCTCTTGGGTACTGCGAATGACTGCTCCAGACTCATTCTGTGTCTTTCACAAACTACTTGCCTCCCTGGTGCTTCTGGCCTTGGGCCTCAAATTTTTGAATGTTTAGCAGTAGCTAAATACATGCTTAATGCAAATTTCAACAATGATTGTTAAATTCTCGGCGCTCTGCCAGGGCCTTCTCCTACCCCTCCTGGGCCGATCCGAGGACCTCACTAACCAATCCAATCGGTTGTAGCGACGGGCGGTGTGTACAAAGGGCAGGGACTTAATCAACGCGAGCTTATGACCCTCACTTACCGGTAATTCCTCATTTTAAGGGTAATTAATTGCAATCCCAGATCCCTATCACGAACTGGTTTCAGCGTGTAACACGCACCTGTCCTTGAAAAAAAGAGACACTCTAATCCGTTCAGTGGAGCGCTAGTGCGGCCCAGTACATCTGAGGCCATAACACACCTGTTATTGCTCGATCTCGCAATTGATCGTGCAAGGTAAGGGGTTATTAAAGCCTCTTGGGTACTGCTGAGACCTACTCCTGACTGCTCCTGGTGCAATGTATGGGGTAATTAAACACTCTTGGGTAGTGTTATTGTTAAATTTACTGATAATTTTATCAGTATTAAAATTGAATTTTGCAGAATGCTAACCGTTACACAACGGAACGCTTGGTGCGTGTGATTTTTTAATGAAATTAAAAAAAAAAATACGGAGAGGGATTAACTCTGCTTAATCATTGTTGGCGAAAAAAATCCTTTGGTGATCTGATCTTCTTGAAACAGATGCGCTTACACACATATGTAATAATTTTTTTAACCAAATTTCAAACATTGTGTGATTTATTATTTTTGAGAAGAATGTCTTTGGGTGGTCCACCGTCCTGCATTATAGAGTCTTCTGAACTGTTGTATATGCGCTTGTTTTTACACAAACGTATTTCGTTAGACAATTTAAAAAAAAATTGCAGTTTTTTGGGGTGGATTGTGAAGCCGGGATGTGTACTCGTGCATCAGCAAACTCCAGGCTGTGTCTTTCAGGCAATCTATGGGTTACTGATGCAGCAGAGTTGGGGCCTGGGTCTAGGAATTTAAATTTTAAAAAAAATTTAAAAAAATTGTGTGGTTCATTATTTTTGAGAAGAAAGTCTTTGGGTGGTCCACCGTCCTGCCTTATGGAGTCTTCTGAAATGTTGGATATGCGCTTGTTCTTACACAAAGGTATAAAAAAAATTTTTTAACCCCTTAAGGACCGGGTTTTTTTCCGTTTTTGCATTTTCGTTTTTTGCTCCTTGCCTTTAAAAAATCATAACTCTTTCAATTTTGCACCTAAAAATCCATATGATGGCTTATTTTTTGCGCCACCAATTCTACTTTGTAATGACGTCAGTCATTTTGCCCAAAAATGTACGGTGAAACGGAAAAAAATCATTGTGCGACAAAATTGAAAAAAAAACACCGTTTTGTAACTTTTGGGGGCTTCCGTTTCTACGTAGTACATTTTTCGGTAAAAATTACACCTTATCTTTATTCTGTAGGTCCATAAAATTAAAATTATACCCTACTTATATAGGTTTGATTTTGTCGGACTTCTGGAAAAAAATCATAACTACATGCAGGAAAATTAATACGTTTAAAATTGTCATCTTCTGACCCCTATAACTTTTTTTATTTTTCCGTGTATGGGGCGGTATGAGGGCTAATTTTTTGCGCCGTGATCTGAAGTTTTTAACGGTACCATTTTTGCATTGATAGGACTTATTGATCGCTTTTTATTCATTTTTAAATTATATAAAAAGTGACCAAAAATGCACTATTTTGGACTTTGGAATTTTTTTGCGCGCACGCCATTGACCGAGCGGTTTAATAATGATATATTTTTATAATTCGGACATTTCCGCACACGGTGATACCATATATGTTTATTTTTATTTACACTGTGTTTTTTTTTTTTATTGGAAAAGGGGGGTGATTCAAACTTTTAATAGGGGAGGAGTTAAATGATCTTTATTCACTTTTTTTTTTTACTTTTTTTTTTTGCAGTGTTATAGGTCCCATAGGGACCCATAACACTGCTCACACTGATCATTGTTATCCCATAGGGACCTATAACACTGCACACACTGATCTTCATCATTGATCACTGGTTTCTCATAAGAAACCAGTGATCAGCGATTCTGCCGCATGACTGCTCATGCCTGGATCTCAGGCACTGAGCAGTCATTCAGCGATCGGACAGCAAGGAGGCAGGTAGGGGCCCTCCCGCTGTCCTGTCAGCTGTTCGGGATGCCGCGATTAGCCGCGGCTATCCCGAACAGCCCGACTGAGCTACCCGGCAACTTTCACTTTCGCTTTTAGCCGCGCGCTTTTAGCTCTGAGCGCGCGACTAAAGGGTTAATAGCGCGCGGCGCCACGCTGCGCGCTATTAGTGGCGGGTCCCGGCTTCACTATGACGCCGGGCCCGCCGTGATATGACGCGGGGTTACTGTGTATATACTGATATATCAAGAGAGCAGGACCAAGGACGTACCGGTACGTCCTTGGTCCTTAAGGGGTTAATTATACAATTTTGTTGATTTTGGGGAGGATTGTGAAGCCCTGTGTGTACTGGTGCATCAGCCAACTCCAGGCTGTGTCCTTCAGGCAATAAATGGGTTCCTGATGCCGCAGAGATGGGGCCTGGGTCTGGGAATTTAACATTTTTGGATAGCGGGTGCTACCTATGAGAAATCTTTTTCAAACATTTCTCATATTGTGTTGTTTTTGGGGGGGGGGGGGATTGTGAAGCCCTGGTGTGTAGTGTACTCGTGCAACAGCCAACTCCACGCTGTGCCATTCAGCCACTATATGGTGTCCTCATGCTGCCAACACCTCCACGCTGTGCCATTCAGCCACTATATGGTGTCCTCATGCTGTCAACACCTCCACGCTGTGCCTTTCAGCCACTATATGGTGTCCTCATGCTGTCAACACCTCCATGCTGTGCCATTTAGCCACTCTATGGTGTCCTCATGCTGCCAACACCTCCACGCTGTGCCATTCAGCCACTATATGGTGTCCTCATGCTGCCAACACCTCCACGCTGTGCCTTTCAGCCACTATATGGTGTCCTCATGCTGCCAACACCTCCACGCTGTGCCATTCAGCCACTATATGGTGTCCTCATGCTGCCAACACCTCCACGCTATGTCATTCAGTCACTATATGGTCTCCTGACACTGATGCCACCACCAGGCTCTGTCATTGTGCTGCTGTGCGGCAGTGATTCTAAGAGCGATGCCGGTAATCTGCATGTTATTCTGAATAACAATATTATTTCAATACCCCAGCACACTCCATATGCGTTTTAGGACACAGCAAAGTGTTCTATACCCCTATAGAGGCTGTATGTAGGCTAGAAATAGCCTTTTTTAATATCGATTCGCCGCGAACAAATTTGGATCGAAACAAACTTTTTCAGAAAATTCGACGAATCGGCCGAATCGAATTTTTGAAAAGTTCGCTCATCTCTAATTCCCAATTAATCTCAAAGATTTAGAAGATGTTTCGGAAGCAATGTCATGGAGGGCTTCTCTCGAAAGAAGAGAGTGCTCATTAAAATATGACATGGTCTTGGACGTCGGCATCATTAACGCCGGAACGTATTTGGACGCATTAAGAAAACTGTATGTGATATGTTAAATAGGAAGAAAAAAAAATCCATCAACATCTGCAGGCACAAAGGAAACAATTTGTAAGCAGAGGAAAATACAGAGATCAATTAGATCAGAGGCAATTTCACAGTAGGTGTATAAAGATATTAAATGTGAATAGAGAATTGAGTCATGGACGCAAAGAAGCATATTAATACACTACTCATAAAAATTAAGGGAACACTTAAACAACCCAATGTAACTCCAAGTCAATGACACTTCTGTGAAATCACACTGTCCACTCAGGAAGCAACACTGATTGACAATCAATTTCACATGCTGTTGTGCAAATGGAACAGACAACAGGTGGAAATTATAGGCAATAAGCAATACACCCCAATAAAGGAGTGGTTCTGCAGGTGGTGACCACAGACCACTTCTCAGTTCATATGCTTCCTGGCTGATTTTTTGGTCATGTTTGAATGCTGGCGGTGCTTTCACTCTAGTGGTAGCATGAGACGGAGTCTACAACCCACACAAGTTGCTCAGGTAGTGTAGCTCATCCAGGATGGCACATCAATGCGAGCTGTGGCTAGAAGGTTTGCTGTGTCTGTCAGCATAGTGTCCAGAGCATGGAGGTGCTACCAGAAGACAGGCCAGTACATCAGGAGACATGTAGCAGGCCATAGGAGGGCAACAACCCAGCAGCAGGACCGCTACCTCCGCCTTTGTCCAAGGAGCAGCAGGAGGAGCACCGCTAGAGCCCTGCAAAATGACCTCCAGCAGGCCACAAATGTGCATGTGTCCACTCAAACGGTCAGAAACAGACTCCATGAGGGTGGTATGAGGGTGGTATGCTTACAGCCCAACACTGTGCAGGACGTTTGGCACTTACCAGAGAACACCAAGATTGGCAAATTCGCCACTGGTGCCCTGTGCTCTTCCCAGATGAAAGCAGGTTCACACTGAGCACATGTGACAGACGTGACAGAGTCTGGAGACGCTGTGGAGAAGGTTCTGCTGCCTGCAACATCCTCCAGCATGACTGATTTGGCGGTGGGTCAGTATTGGTGTGGGGTGGCATTTCTTTGGGGGGTCGCACAGCCCTCCATGTGCTTGCCAGAGGTAGCCTGACTACCATTAGGTATTGAGATGAGAATTTCAGACCCCTTGTGAGACCATATGCTGGTGCGGTTGGCCCTGGGTTCCTCCTAATTCAAGACAATGCTACCCCTTATGTGGCTGGAGAGTGTCAGCAGTTCCTGCAAGAGGAAGGCATTGATGCTATGGACTGACCCACCCATTCCCCAGACCTGAATCCGATTGGACAAATCTGGGACATCATGTCTCGCTCCATCCACCACAGACTGTCCAGGAGTTGGCGGATGCTTTAGTCCAGGTCTGGGAGGACATCCCTCAGGAGACCGCCACCTCATCAGGAGCATGCCCAGGCAGTGTGGGGAGGTCATACGTAGACTCAAAAATAATGATCACAAGGATCAATGACCCTAGTGAGGGGTGGACTAAACATATGTTTATTTAATACCTCAACTCAGCCCAACAGGACTGAGCAAAAAGTCCACTTTTTATCCCTCACTTGATTAAAACTTAACTTTTAATTAAACAATAAAGTGGGTATATAGAGCTATAAGTGATTTTAAAAAATCCAGCATATTAGCACCACATGTATTAGTGTACTTGTTGTCCCTAGGGACCAACTAAATATAGAAATCTACTCAGCGCATCTGCAGAATGCGCTGATTAAGGGTGCTTATGCTGATAATTAAAATGCTACCACACTGTCCCTCCTAACATGTTTCGCCACCAAAGTGACGTCTTCAGAGGTTAGGGAACAATGGCTATAAGAACGCCGCGTGGAGGGTTTATATAACCTCCCTTACCAAGGTTACAGCCCCTTCCTGTGTTTAACCCTCCAATAGGGGACTATCAATAAGATTGGCAGTTCACCTACTCAATTGCCAGGATTATTAGATTAGCCAATCACAATAATAACACCTGGGCAGGTACTAACCTCCCAAGGTATACGTTAAATTGCCTGTCTATCTTCCCCAACTGTAATCTGATAGGTCAATTCATCGCCACTCACGGAGCTCCGTCAGTTCCGGTTCCTTCTGCGCTGAATCACGGCAGGTCCCTAATGCGCCTGTGTAAAAGCCACGCTTGCGCTCTGAATTGTAAACAAAAAACGTCACTACATGAGTTAGCGCATGCGCCCGTACACCGATCAATCGCGCATGCGAAAAAACTTAGAAAATAGAACGTAGTGGCCAGAATGAAAACGCGCATGCGGGAAAACTTAGAACTGGGAGAGGGGTAACTGCAGATTTAACATGCATGAGGGAAGACTAAGTTTAAAGGGGTACTCACTAATAATGGCTTAATCCAACCTGCAAAAGTTCTGTTAATCATTGTATCGGAACCAATAAATTATTCCTTTTAACAATATAATTATTCCTTTTTACAATTCTGGATCCATTACCAGGTAAGTACATCCCAATGAGGAAAGGGGGGAGGGGGGGGGGGGGAAAGGCAGGCAACTGTCAATCATATAGGATTTGTTTATAAAATATTGTGTACAAAGAATTAGGATTAGGATTAACGAGGCTCCATATACAATGCTAGATATGGTGGTAATAAACCAAATATCCCATATACATCTACCTCTATTGTGTGTATGCCTCATACTATATACTGGACCTTTATTCAAGGATTGGTTGCTGGCCAGTAATAAATCCTGGGTGGACCTTCACAAATCAAATTGCAGTGTGAAGGGATTAATCTAGCAAACTCAATGGTTTATAAAAGTATAAACATACAAAGTATGTATCAAAGAGTACACCTCAAATACAAGCATGTTTCCACATTTGTAAGGTAAGTAGTCCAAGTGAAATTTGCAATAAATAGAATCCATAATCTTCATACACATAGAACAAAAAAACAAAAAATATATAAATTGTGGAAAAACAGGAAGGGAGACTGTCATAATGTATTGTGGGCGTAGCTCAACAATCGATGCTATTATCAATACACATATTAGTATAAGTAAACTGTCACTGCTGGAGGTATGTCTCACTTTACGAAAATGTCTTGCTTTACAAGAAGGCTGAAAATGTAAAGCCTTCATTCAGACCTAACGGGCTTCTAGATTTCAATTTGAAAATCCAAAATGCTTCTTCCTTGGGAAGTTTACGGTTCAGATTTCACCGTCGTGGACCTAAAATGCACTTTTGGATGCCCCAAAATTTTAACAGGGTAACATTACCGCTATGAACTTCCCTAACATGTCTGGACAGAGGGGTATCCATATGGGTATTAATTGTGCTCAGATGTTTGGATATTCTCCTCCGTAGTTGTTGAATAGTTTTACCCACATATAATTTCGGACATGGGCACTGGGCCACATACACCACCCCAGTCGTTTGACAATTTATGAAGGTCTGAATCTTATAGCTCTTATTATCCACCGGATTAGTAAATTCTTTTGTTCTAGGCATAAACTTACAAAAAGTGCAACTTCCACAGGGGTGAGAACCAGTAGTTGGTGACTTCAGCCACATTTGCATATTGCTCTCAGAGTAGAAACTATGAACAAGAGACTCCTTCGCGTTTCGTCCTCTGCGATACGTTATTGCTGGTCTTTGGGGTAATACTTCTCTGAGGTCCATATCACTCATAAGTAAGGGCCAAAATTTATTCAATATCCTTACCACTTGATTATTGTTAGAGTCATATGTGCCAATACAGCGTATGACCTTTCCAGATTCATTAGTACTTCTAGATTGATTAGACAATAAATAACTACGTGGTGTCGCTCTCGCTCTGGCATAGGCTCTATGGAGCCACTTTTTGGGGTAACCCCGACTCAGGAATCTCTCATACAACTCCTTACATTCCTTCTGAAAGGCCTCCTCACTTGAACAGTTTCTCTTAGCCCGTAAATACTGGCCTATCGGAATCCCTCTTTTGAGGGGAGGGGGGTGGAAACTATCCCAGTGGAGAAAACTGTTGGTGGACGTTTCTTTTCTATGTATGTTGGTATGTACTGTCCCATCTAAATCAAGTGATATAACCAAATCCAAAAAAGTGATCGTGTTAGTGTGAATTTCCGAAGTGAATTTCATACCTATACTATTTGTGTTTAATGCTGTTACAAATGAATTAAATTCAGTGATAGTGCCATCCCAAAAAATCAAAATATCATCGATAAATCTCCCCCAAAATAAAATGTGATTAGTAAAATCAGAAAACTCAGAAAAAACTATCGTGTTCTCCCACCACCCCAAAAATAAATTAGCATAATTAGGTGCACAAGCCGTGCCCATTGCGGTGCCTTTAATCTGAAAATAAAATTTACGATCAAATAGAAAGAAGTTATGTGTAAGTAAAAAACGTAAAAGTGTTAACAAAAATTCATTGTGACGGTGAAAGTGAGTACCCCTAGTGTTCAAAAAATATTCAGTGGCTTGAATTCCCAAATCATGGGAGATGTTCGTATACAGGGACTCCACATCCAAACTAGCAATAAGTGTTGTTACTGGAAACGTCAATTCTTGTAGTTTCGTAACTACATCTTTGGTATCCCGCAAATAAGACGGTAGACTTGTTACAAATTGTGCAAGGAATTGATCTACGTATAAACTGATTCCCTGAGTCAGGTTGTCATTTCCCGAAACGATGGGACGACCGGGAATAGGTCGGGTTTTCTTATGCACCTTAGGAAGTGCGTACATTGTTGCAATAGTTGGTGTAGGGTTATACAGAACTTTAAATTCATCCTCTGAAATCAAATTCTCACTTTTCGCTGTTATTAATATTGTCTTCAATTCTTTATTGAAATCCTCCATAGGGTTCTTGGGAAGGATGATATAGGTGGATCTATCATCCAATAACTGCATTACCATCCTTTTATAATCATCTCTATCTAAAAGAACAATGTTACCTCCCTTGTCTGCTGGTTTGCAGACAAGGGAGTCATTGTTCGCCAATTCTCTTAGTGCTCTTTTCTCTTCTTCCATTAGATTATCCAATCTAGTATTAGGTTGTAACTCTGTTATTTCTTGACAGACCATGTTTACAAATGTGTCAATGTTCGAGAATTGGGATAGACTAGGAGTCATCGTCGTTCTAGGACGTAGACTCGAGAAGGGTGGATCCATCACTACTCCTTCCTCATTTTCTCTCTCTAACTCTTCCAAAATTTGAATGGCTTCTCTTTCTCTTTGATCATTATTAATCCCATTTCTTGACAAATTTAAGTGAAACTTATGTAGAGCCAGTTTCCTCCCAAACAAATTAATATCTTTAACCCATTCAAAGGATTTGAATCTCGGTGTAGGGGTAAATGATAACCCTTTCTGTAACACCCTTATTTGACTCTCAGTCAGTTGATGTGAGGATAAATTATAAATCTGTAAATCTTGGGTCCTAAGTGTCAAAACATGTTGGGCCCCATCATCTTGTCCCGAGATATTATTCCCATCCCTAAAAAAGAGGGAGTTGCTGCTGTTGCTCCTACGCCAGTGGTTACTGAACCAGTCATAGCCGTTGTGGCTGATGTTGATACCGAAACTGGTGGTGCTATATTCGTAACGGGATGGTGTGCTAGCGGTGTTAACTGTAAAAAGGAGGATGAGCCAGAGACAGGTGGTATATATCCTCCTTGCATGTTGTTCGGGTTCTGAAAGCTTGGATTTTGGCCGGGGGGACATCTTGATTCACCAGATCTTGTGTTGACAGGTGATTTACGTGTGGGTTGTCTACGTGAATAACCCCCTCTTCCCCCTCTTCTGCGTCCTCTATTATCTGTGTAATTATTGGGTCTCCCTTTATTGGAGTCCTCGGATTCAGAGATATCAGATTCTGAGATATCAGTGTAGGGGTTGGGGTTATAATTGTAACTGTTATTCCTTTTAATGTAAATCACCCCTGTTTCAAAATCACGTTTGTCGCGTATATATTTGCGATGTTTTCTTTCTTTAATTTCTTGCTGGTGGGACTCAATATGTTTTTACAATTTAGACTCCAAATTGCTGAATTCCACACTTGTTTTAAAGACTTGTATTTCTGCGATCTGTTTCTCAAGTTGTGCCCCTGTTCTCCTTAACACTTGCTTCTCATAATTGAGAAGATATTCTTGCATACGAATAGTACAATCCGTCAGGAGGTTTTGCCAACCTGCTATAAACTCAATATCCTCCTGATGAGAATTAGGTAGAATGTTAATACGTAACCCACGATATGTTATTTTTTGTTGGGTGTAAGTTTCCAAGCTAGCCACCTCCCACCAAGAACGTAAATGCTGTTTATATGTTTTTTGTAAATCCCTAAACGCAGACCAGATATCTATTTGGTCCAACGGAAGCCTATTACTGGAAAATACATGAGCTGCTTGACTCACAAAATTATCAATATTAGGACCTGAAGACAAAAATCCTCCAGCCATGACACAAATGCACTCAGTGCAGGGTCAAAGGATTGGAGTGATTAACTCCTCTAATAGATAGACTCAAAAATAATGATCACAAGGATCAATGACCCTAGTGAGGGGTGGACTAAACATATGTTTATTTAATACCTCAACTCAGCCCAACAGGACTGAGCAAAAAGTCTTTTTATCCCTCACTTGATTAAAACTTAACTTTTAATTAAACAATAAAGTGGGTATATAGAGCTATAAGTGATTTTAAAAAATCCAGCATATTAGCACCACATGTATTAGTGTACTTGTTGTCCCTAGGGACCAACTAAATATAGAAATCTACTCAGCGCATCTGCAGAATGCGCTGATTAAGGGTGCTTATGCTGATAATTAAAATGCTACCACACTGTCCCTCCTAACATGTTTCGCCACCAAAGTGACGTCTTCAGTCTATCCCAATCTATCCCAATTCTCGAACATTGACACATTTGTAAACATGGTCTGTCAAGAAATAACAGAGTTACAACCTAATACTAGATTGGATAATCTAATGGAAGAAGAGAAAAGAGCACTAAGAGAATTGGCGAACAATGACTCCCTTGTCTGCAAACCAGCAGACAAGGGAGGTAACATTGTTCTTTTAGATAGAGATGATTATAAAAGGATGGTAATGCAGTTATTGGATGATAGATCCACCTATATCATCCTTCCCAAGAACCCTATGGAGGATTTCAATAAAGAATTGAAGACAATATTAATAACAGCGAAAAGTGAGAATTTGATTTCAGAGGATGAATTTAAAGTTCTGTATAACCCTACACCAACTATTGCAACAATGTACGCACTTCCTAAGGTGCATAAGAAAACCCGACCTATTCCCGGTCGTCCCATCGTTTCGGGAAATGACAACCTGACTCAGGGAATCAGTTTATACGTAGATCAATTCCTTGCACAATTTGTAACAAGTCTACCGTCTTATTTGCGGGATACCAAAGATGTAGTTACGAAACTACAAGAATTGACGTTTCCAGTAACAACACTTATTGCTAGTTTGGATGTGGAGTCCCTGTATACGAACATCTCCCATGATTTGGGAATTCAAGCCACTGAATATTTTTTGAACACTAGGGGTACTCACTTTCACCGTCACAATGAATTTTTGTTAACACTTTTACGTTTTTTACTTACACATAACTTCTTTCTATTTGATCGTAAATTTTATTTTCAGATTAAAGGCACCGCAATGGGCACGGCTTGTGCACCTAATTATGCTAATTTATTTTTGGGGTGGTGGGAGAACACGATAGTTTTTTCTGAGTTTTCTGATTTTACTAATCACATTTTATTTTGGGGGAGATTTATCGATGATATTTTGATTTTTTGGGATGGCACTATCACTGAATTTAATTCATTTGTAACAGCATTAAACACAAATAGTATAGGTATGAAATTCACTACGGAAATTCACACTAACACGATCACTTTTTTGGATTTGGTTATATCACTTGATTTAGATGGGACAGTACATACCAACATACATAGAAAAGAAACGTCCACCAACAGTTTTCTCCACTGGGATAGTTTCCACCCCCCTCCCCTCAAAAGAGGGATTCCGATAGGCCAGTATTTACGGGCTAAGAGAAACTGTTCAAGTGAGGAGGCCTTTCAGAAGGAATGTAAGGAGTTGTATGAGAGATTCCTGAGTCGGGGTTACCTCAAAAAGTGGCTCCATAGAGCCTATGCCAGAGCGAGAGCGACACCACGTAGTTATTTATTGTCTAATCAATCTAGAAGTACTAATGAATCTGGAAAGGTCATATGCTGTATTGGCACATATGACTCTAACAATAATCAAGTGGTAAGGATATTGAATAAATTTTGGCCCTTACTTATAAGTGATATGGACCTCAGAGAAGTATTACCCCAAAGACCAGCAATAACGTATCGCAGAGGACGAAACGTGAAGGAGTCTCTTGTTCATAGTTTCTACTCTGAGAGCAATATGCAAATGTGGCTGAAGTCACCAACTACTGGTTCTCACCCCTGTGGAAGTTGCACTTTTTGTAAGTTTATGCCTAGAACAAAAGAATTTACTAATCCGGTGGATAATAAGAGCTATAAGATTCAGACCTTCATAAATTGTCAAACGACTGGGGTGGTGTATGTGGCCCAGTGCCCATGTCCGAAATTATATGTGGGTAAAACTATTCAACAACTACGGAGGAGAATATCCAAACATCTGAGCACAATTAATACCCATATGGATACCCCTCTGTCCAGACATGTTAGGGAAGTTCATAGCGGTAATGTTACCCTGTTAAAATTTTGGGGCATCCAAAAGTGCATTTTAGGTCCACGACGGGGAAATCTGAACCGTAAACTTCTCAAGGAAGAAGCATTTTGGATTTTCAAATTGAAATCTAGAAGCCCGTTAGGTCTGAATGAAGGCTTTACATTTTCAGCCTTCTTGTAAAGCAAGACATTTTCGTAAAGTGAGACATACCTCCAGCAGTGACAGTTTACTTATACTAATATGTGTATTGATAATAGCATCGATTGTTGAGCTACGCCCACAATACATTATGACAGTCTCCCTTCCTGTTTTTCCACAATTTATATATTTTTTGTTTTTTTGTTCTATGTGTATGAAGATTATGGATTCTATTTATTGCAAATTTCACTTGGACTACTTACCTTACAAATGTGGAAACATGCTTGTATTTGAGGTGTACTCTTTGATACATACTTTGTATGTTTATACTTTTATAAACCATTGAGTTTGCTAGATTAATCCCTTCACACTGCAATTTGATTTGTGAAGGTCCACCCAGGATTTATTACTGGCCAGCAACCAATCCTTGAATAAAGGTCCAGTATATAGTATGAGGCATACACACAATAGAGGTAGATGTATATGGGATATTTGGTTTATTACCACCATATCTAGCATTGTATATGGAGCCTCGTTAATCCTAATCCTAATTCTTTGTACACAATATTTTATAAACAAATCCTATATGATTGACAGTTGCCTGCCTTTCCCCCCCCCCCCCCTCCCCCCTTTCCTCATTGGGATGTACTTACCTGGTAATGGATCCAGAATTGTAAAAAGGAATAATTATATTGTTAAAAGGAATAATTTATTGGTTCCGATACAATGATTAACAGAACTTTTGCAGGTTGGATTAAGCCATTATTAGTGAGTACCCCTTTAAACTTAGTCTTCCCTCATGCATGTTAAATCTGCAGTTACCCCTCTCCCAGTTCTAAGTTTTCCCGCATGCGCGTTTTCATTCTGGCCACTACGTTCTATTTTCTAAGTTTTTTCGCATGCGCGATTGATCGGTGTACGGGCGCATGCGCTAACTCATGTAGTGACGTTTTTTGTTTACAATTCAGAGCGCAAGCGTGGCTTTTACACAGGCGCATTAGGGACCTGCCGTGATTCAGCGCAGAAGGAACCGGAACTGACGGAGCTCCGTGAGTGGCGATGAATTGACCTATCAGATTACAGTTGGGGAAGATAGACAGGCAATTTAACGTATACCTTGGGAGGTTAGTACCTGCCCAGGTGTTATTATTGTGATTGGCTAATCTAATAATCCTGGCAATTGAGTAGGTGAACTGCCAATCTTATTGATAGTCCCCTATTGGAGGGTTAAACACAGGAAGGGGCTGTAACCTTGGTAAGGGAGGTTATATAAACCCTCCACGCGGCGTTCTTATAGCCATTGTTCCCTAACCTCTGAAGACGTCACTTTGGTGGCGAAACATGTTAGGAGGGACAGTGTGGTAGCATTTTAATTATCAGCATAAGCACCCTTAATCAGCGCATTCTGCAGATGCGCTGAGTAGATTTCTATATTTAGTTGGTCCCTAGGGACAACAAGTACACTAATACATGTGGTGCTAATATGCTGGATTTTTTAAAATCACTTATAGCTCTATATACCCACTTTATTGTTTAATTAAAAGTTAAGTTTTAATCAAGTGAGGGATAAAAAGTGGACTTTTTGCTCAGTCCTGTTGGGCTGAGTTGAGGTATTAGGGAGGTCATACGGGCACATGGAGACCACACACACACACTACTGAGCCTCATTTTGACTTGTTTTAAGGACGTTACATCAAAGTTGGATCAGCCTGTAGTGTGGTTTTCCACTTTGATTTTGAGTGTGACTCCATATCCAGACCTCCATGGGTTGATAAATTTGATTTCCATTGATAATTTTTGTGTGATTTTCTTGTCAGCACATTCAACTATGTAAAGACAAAAGTATTTCATACGATTAGTTAATTCATTCAGATCTAGGATGTGTTATCTTAGTGATTCCTTTATTTTTTTTGAGCAGTGTATATCATTTGTATTGATAAAAGATGGATTAGGATTGGTTTATGGAATGTAGCTTTATATGTGTATTAAACTCTTGGACTATTCATAATGGTGAGAATGGTATAAAGTTGCCATAATGTTAGTCGGGAGTTGTATAACATGTGCAACTTGGAGGCCAGTACTTGGCAAAGGAATTCAAAGAGTTCCAAAGATTCTATTTGTCATGTGTTAAAGGGGTTATCCACCATGAGGTGATTTTAGTACTTACCTGCCAGACAGTAATTGACATGCTTAGGGTTCTGTGCTTGCCTTTGGGCTGAATGGCTATGTTGTGAGTCCATCATAACGCTGTGGCTTGCTTTTTGTGAAATGGCAATTTCACGTTGGAGTTCCCTCCCTCCAACTACAAGTCCCAGGATCCCTTGTGTGAGGTCACTTTTCTCCCTCCCATACATCAACCACCCCACCCATTGAAGCACACCTGGGACAATTCCCTGCAGCCATGTGAAGAAGGATCTACCTCCCACCCAGTCCTCCCACCCAGTGGTTGCTCCACCCATTAAAGGAGGACAGGCTCCCTTTTATCACCTGACTAGTGATGTAATGTCTCAGGCCGCACTGCAACCTTGGAAAACCTGAGATGACACTCATTTTGTATGCTGTTAAAAATAAACATTGGGTAAAAAATCACAAAATAATTGTGAGACTATTCATCAAACACAGATACAAACACTATATTATGAACTACACTTACTTTACAGCCCCTGTAGCACAGTCAAATAAAAAATAAAAACTGAAATACCCCTTTAACCAGACAATTGGGTGTGTTTGGAAGATAGGGGGTCAAGCAGAAGGGGAGATTGATACAGAAAAAGTTTGTTTTGGTCAACTATACTTTCAGTTTGGGCAATAAGCTTGGTGGATTTCAAGGTAGGGCATGGTGAATTTGATGTGGAGGACCTTAAATTGATTCACAGAGCACTGACCCCAACCCGATGCAACCCCTTCTGCTCATTCCCTGTTTTGCCACACACTGCCGAAATGTTTTAACCAAGATGAAATAAAGAATATGCTTTCAACCCAGACACAGTGAGTGCTACTCTGCACTTTCTTCTTTCTACTTTCGATCACTGACTTAGCTCAGTTTAGTCTCTTCCTGCCACAACACGCTATTATATGTAAAAAAGTAGGTATATATGGCCCACTTCTAGTGCATGGCTCTACCTTCTGCCCCTTTAAGCGAGATAATTTCTCTTGTATCTGACAGTGAGTGAGAGAATAAAACAGCAGTGGTTACAGCTTTAGATTTTTCGATCTCACAGGAAATGTCATTGTTTTATCTCATTTAACATCTACCTCTAAAAACTCGGAAATGTCATTTTGTCAGCAAAGGCGAAATACACAAAGTTAACCTTTCTTGTAAAGCTATCAGCATCAGGCACAGTGCTACTGATCAGGATTCCAGGATGAATACATTTCTAAGCAAATGTTTAAATAGAATAATCAGTATTTTTCACTTGGCATTTCTGCATATTAATTTGAGGAATATAGTAATACATGGTGGCAGGCACCTACATGAATGGCCATCTATTTAATACAAGGGAAGTTAAAGGGGTTCTCCGCCCCTAGACATCTTATCCCCTATCCAAAGGACGAAAGAGCGTGATGTCACGACTCCGCCCCGTGTGACGTCACGCCCTGTCCCCTCAATGCAAGTCTATGGGAGGGGGCAGCCGTCACGCCCCCTTCCATAAACTTACATTGAGGGGCGGGGCGTGACGTCACGTGGGGACCGGGGTCGGTACGTCACACTCTTCTGCTCACATGGTCGGGATGCGAAGCCTCCAGCGTTGCCGGAAGCCGTTGGGGTGGCTGCTGCAGCAGAGATCCCAGGGGTCCCCAGCAGCGGGACCCCTGCGATCTGACATCTTATCAACTATCCATTGGATAGGGGATAAGATGTCTAGGGGCGGAGTACCCCTTTAAGATCTATGAGAGCATTCTCTATAATAGTTCATAAGGTTGAGAAAAAAACAGAGTCCGTCAAGTTCAGTCTATTGCTCCATCCTTCTTATACACAGGTTTTGATAAATCTCCCTCATTATCTTATAACATCAATATGGAGGATAGAGAAAAAACACATATGTAACAACTATAGGGAACATAGTGACTAGATAAACTACACATTAACATGTCACCATCTGCTATTCTTCTATCTTTTCAACATAGTCCCTCAAGCATAGAATGGAGCTGTTGCTATACTCCTACATGATGTCCAGGCCTTTGATTTTGTGTATTAAACTACAAAGAGGGTAAAAAGAGGATATGAAATATATGAAATATAACCTATGAATGTAAGCAAGTAATGCATAACAAGAATAGAAAACCAATCATTAAAATGATGATGAGATTGGATGATGACACACATTCATTATACTGGCTTTAAACACACAGAGCACACACCAACTGAAAGCTAACCAGCAAAAACAGCAGATCCGTGCTAACTGATCAGCTGTGAAACAGATTAACAGAAAACGGATCCCAAACTATAATTCCCTGATTATTTCCCTAGCTCTATCCATGTACACTTACCATAATACCAGACACCTCTGACCTGCACTGTCCCTAAAAGTATCTCTAAAGAAAACCCTAATCTTCAAAGCTGAATATAACACAAACAATAGGATCATTTTAAGACTCAGAAACAAAATCCAAGGCTTAGCAGTTCTGAACTAAGGAACAAATGCAACAAGACACAGAAACAAGGACAACACAATCATGAACAAAATAATTACTGGACTGACTAGGAATAAAACTAGGCTAGAACAATATACATTATACTATACTATATTAAAGTATTTGACTGACAATTATTTGATGTAGTTTCTTATTTTCTTTGACTTCCATTGGGTAATAGGCTAGAACAAGGTATTGGGAAATTTTCAAGGAAACACACAGGTAGGGATGAGCGAATGGAATCTGACGAATCCGAATTTGTAACTAATTTCAGGAAAAATTTGATTTGTAACAAATGCGAATATTGCGTAATGTCCTCTGTTAAGTGTAACCTGTGCGTACATCTAAGTGGTGTACCATTTTGTTCCTGTTAAAATCTTAAGGGCCTAGATACTGTGAAAGGCCAGCTAAAAGTACACACCTGCTGATGTTGTAGACAAATAATGTTTTTCAGCATACTGGAGCGCATTGTCCTCCCCTCATAAGTGCATACCACATACGCACATCTACGTGGTGTACCATCTTGTTCCTGTTAAAGTCTTAAGAGCCTAGATACTGTGAAAGGCCAGCCAAAAGTACACAACTGCTGGTGTTGTACACGAATACTGTTTTAAGCGTAGTGAAGCGTATTTTACTCCCCTCATATACGCACTAAGTATGTCAGGCAGAGAAGTTCCAGGACGTGCACAGAGGAGTGACAGAGGCCTAAATTCATCAAGCATAGGTCACAGCAGACTAGGAGCGAGTGGTAGCAGGAGTCGCAGAGAGAAGCCTGAGCTTCCAGTATCAGCTAACAGTCGTGTCTCGACCAGCAACCCATCTGCCGCCATCGATTGGTTAACACGGTCATCCACTTCATCACAAATGACATCTGACACCCCCAGTTAACAGTTGGTGGGTTCCTCAGACACAACCCTCAGTTAACATGGCCCGGGAGCAGTTGCTGTTCTCCCATTGCCTCTGTTCTATGCTGTTCCCTCCCCTACAGAAGCATCTTATGCTGTTGGTTCAGTTCCTCTATTTAGTGAGGACGATCTAGAGGACAGTCAGAAGCTACTGCCCAGCCAAGAAGTGGAGAAGACATCCGCCGCTTGGTGGGAAATAGTGATGAGGAGAGTGGCGTGGGAGGTGGTTTTGCGAGCGTTCAGGCTCCTGAAGCAGACACTGTTGAGGAACCTGAGGAGGACATCAGTGACGCGCAGACATAACTCAATGATGATAATGCCGATTGCACTTGGGAGCCAGGTGTAGAATCATCATCATCATCATCAGGAAAGAGGGTTGCAGGTTGCCAGTGAGGCAGCAGCTAAGCCAGCCAGGTGGTAGCATGGTTGGCAGTCAGCATGGTGGCAGAAGTGGAAAATCTGGAGCCAAACATGCCCGGGGTAGACCACATGCTTTGTGGCAGCCTACCTTCCCGGGAGGTGGTGAAACAGGGGTTCCTGGAGTCTGCAGCAGTAGCAGTCAATCAGTGCAGACTGTTATTGGGAAAATCAGCTACTCAGCGGTGTGGCAGTTTTTAATCAAGCATCCGAAGGAGGTTAACCTGGCCACATGCAAGATGTGTCGGCAGAAGGTGAAGCGTGGCCAGGGTCCCAATGTTGGCACCACGACCCTGCATTAAAATATGCAGCGTCACCATAAAGTGGCCTGGGAGAACCGTGGCTCTGATGTGGTGGTCCAGCCTGCTGCATCACCCAGTGTTTTAGCCAGCCAAGGCTCCACCACTTCAGCCGAAGGGGAGCTGTGTATCATACCCTCCTTCTGTCGCTCCAGATGCTCCTGCTTCTCCTACTTTGAGTCACTCATTCTGCCAGCAATCCATTGGCAAAGCCATGTCCAAGAGACAACAGTATGCGCCCACTCATCCAATGGCGCAGAAGCTGAATATGCTCCTGTCCAAGTTGCTGGTGCTGCAGTCCCTGCCTTTCCCTCCCTTGCAGTCCCAAGCTGTAATTTCTTTTGGCGAAGAAGGCAGTACCAGCCCTGCACAATTTTGTAGAACAGAAGGTGGGCCAGTCCGTGAGCCTATCGGTGCATGGCAGCGCCGACATGTGGAGCTGTAACTACGGTCAATGACAATACATGTCCTTTTCGGCCCACTGGCTAAATATGGTTCCTGCAAAGCCACAACAGCAACTTGGACAGGTCCACGCTCTCAGGCCGTTGGTCCTGTGACAGTGTGTGACTCCACCACCTGATCCTCCACCGTGTCCTCAGCCTCCACTGCACGGACAAGTCTCAGTGCCCCTCCTGCATACCATGTGTGCAGGGCACGGCGTTGTCACGCTGATCTTCACATGGTTTGCCTTGGCAAACGGAGTCACACAGGGGAGGAACTGCTAAATGTCATTCATCAAGAAATCGAATCATGGCTTACTCCACGAAAACTGGATATGGGAAAGGGAAGAACATCTGCGACAAGGAAGCCTGAGCCATGTGCCCTGCATGGCACACATGTCCAATCTGGTTGTGAAGCTGTTCCT
Organism: Hyla sarda; assembly: GCF_029499605.1. Lineage (NCBI taxonomy): Eukaryota > Metazoa > Chordata > Amphibia > Anura > Hylidae > Hyla > Hyla sarda. Next base: position 35,750,152 of record NC_079193.1, read on the forward strand.
GAAGTGTTTCCCCCACCTGCAAGACATCCTTACAATGGGAAGGAAACTTTACATGCACTTCAGCCACTCATACACTGTAAAGCACACCCTCCTTGAGCTGCAGCCTCAGAACGGTATCCCTTAACATAGTCTGGTTTGCGACGTTTCTACACGTTGGAATTCCACCTGCCAAATGTTAGACTGACTATACGAACAGGGAAAAGCCCTTATCAATTTCTTGATGATCCAAGTGGATAGGGGGACTCCGCTGTATATCTTCAATGTCAACCAGTGGCAGCTGATAGGTGACATTTGCCGTTTGCTCAGGCCCTTTAAGGAAGCCACATTATTAGTCAGTCGCCAGGATTTCGGGATGAACGATGTCATTCCACTGCTTCATCTACTACAACACATGTTGGAAACGATGGCTGGTCAGGGCACTGGAGACGTGGCACCTACATCTCATGGCCACATAAGCCCTGTGGGGGCGGAACTGGAGGAGGAGGGGGAAGAGCACAGTGGAGCACAGTTTAGATTTAGTGAGATGGGCAGTTTTTCTAGTTATCTGACAGGAGAGGGGGAGAAGGAGCAGCAAGAGGATCTAGAGGGTTATGAGGAAGGCGAGACACAGGACCCAGACACATTGTGCTAGTATGCAGTGGCGATAGAGGCAGGGAGTCACTTGCACAAATGGCACGATGCATGCTCAAATTGTCACCATTTGGCAGCGGGATGACTTCTGGCTCTCCCCCTTACTGATCCCTTGCTACCAGCACAAAATGGGGGCCTTTTTTAAACTCACTGAGAGAGAGGACAAACTGACCTACGTAGTCAGTTGGCCGATGCCTATCTGCGCCATCGTCAATCCTCTCGCAGTTCTGACTCGGGGGCCCTCTGCGCTCACCTTCCACTGCCATGGCTGATGGGGAGGGGTGGGGTGGCAGGAGCAGTACCAGCTCCATCAGCAGCAGCCTGAGTCTACAGTCGCTGATGAGTACCTTTCTTCACCCACATAGTGAAGCAACTCATCAGCAGCAGGTAGACCTGGAGCAGGACCTGAACCAGCAGGTGGTGGCATACCTTGACATGACCATGCCAACAATCCTTGAAGATCCGCTGGACTTCTTGGCAGCCAAACTTGATTTGTGGCTGCAACTTTGCCCTGGAAAAGCTGTCCCCCCGGCCAGTAGTGTGCCATAAGAGAGGGTGTTTAATTCGGTGGGGGCCATAGTAACCCCAAGGAGAACTTGTCTGTCCATGAAAAATGTGGAGAGACTGGCCTTTGTGAAAATGAATCAGGCATGGATCAGCCAGGATTTCCCCCCACCAATGCCTGATGCATCAGAGTAGATTGACCATGGTGCCACACCAACACTTCACAAATATGGGTAGTACAGATGAGAAAACTTTTCAAAAATTCCATTAGGCCGATTCGCCAAATTTTTCGAAAAAATTACATTTAATCGGAATTTATTTGCGGCGAGTCTGTATTAAAAATATTTTAGGCCCAGGCCCAGCAGCATCAGTAAACCATATATTGGCTGAATGAAACAGCCTGGAGGTGGCTGAAGCATGGGGAGACCATATAGTGGCTGAATGACATAGCCTGGAGTTGACTGAAGCATGAGGAGACCATTGAAATGTAAGATTTTTAAATGGAAATTTAAGATTTTTTTCTTGAAATTGAGGATTTCTAAATTGAAATTTTAGGAGTCACATGTCACTTGACAGCACAATGACAGAGCCTGGAGGTGGTATCAGTATGATGAGACCATATAGTGGCTGAATGACTGCCTGGAGTTTGTGGCAGCATAGGGAGACCATATAGTGTCTGAATGGCACAACCTGCAGTTGGCTGAAGCATGAGGAGACCATATGGTGTCTGAATAGCACATCCTGGAGCTGGCAGCATGAGTAGACACTAGGGCTTCACAATCCCTAAGATTAAAAGATGAATTTTGAAATTTAAATTGAAGATTTATGCTAGCAAGTACTACCTACCATAAAAATGTTTAGGCCCAGGCCCCGCAGCATCAGTAAACCATATATTGGCTGAATGACCACACCACAGTAAATGGAGTTTAATGAAGCAATTCACGCGATAGAATTCACGCATATTTGTTGCAAATCGAATATTTCATGAAATTCGTAACAAATTCAGGTACATCATCTCTAATGGATAGTGCAAAACATATTTAAGGTGCTGCCCCCCAGTTACAGACATTCCTTGGCATCGGACCACAAGTAAGTATTAAGCATATGCATTAGTAAGACTTAACTTTTCTTAGAATAAAATATATGTACCCCAATTTTTTTTAAAATCATACTAAAGGAAAGGTGTGCAAAAAAAAACACTATGTGCCACCTACACCACCAATTATTGATGTGATGCAAAGACCTCTAAAAGGTGGAAGGGAACAACGTATGGTCTATTGTAACCGGTAGGGGTAAAAACTTCCCCTGTAAGGCCCTACTCCTGCATTATTTATTCCCTTCTTGGCAATTGTTACTCGCCCTAAAACGGGCGGCCCCACAGAAGAACCTCTCCCTATTTCCATCTACAAACACTGCCATTTCCCAGGGTTTAGAAGTAGGGAGAGTTTCCTGTGTGGAGCCGCCCTTTTTAGGGCAAGTAACACTTACCAAGAAGGGAATTAATAGGGGGAGAGTATGGCCTTACAGGGGAATTTTTTATCCCCACCTGCTACAATGGACAATACGTTGTTCCCTTCCACATTATTGAGGAAAGTGTTACTCATTTAAAAAAGGGTGGCCCCACACAGGAACAACTCCTTAGGTTCACACTCTCCTCACCTGAGGTCTAGGAGCAGCAGGCTTTAAAGGCCTAACAGGTCCAGTAAAGCCCAGACCGGACACTACAGCCATTCCACTAAAGCCGGACACTACATACCCCACACTATAGCCATTCCAGAAAAAGAGCCCATTAAAGCTGCATGGCAGCTATCCTAACTACGCACAGGTCAGTAACCTGCTGTTACTGACTTAAAAGGCTCTCTTTCTCCACCGAACCCCGGGACTTCAGTGGCACATATATTGCAGTTTCTTTGCTGCAACATAGCTGTATGGAAATGCTGAAGCAGATCGGCCTCCTTGACCACCCTGGAAGTTTACTAGTTGATACAGCAACCTACTTGGCACGTATTTACCTTCCACCACTTTACTTGCTGACTGCCTACAATATATATATATATATATATATATATATATATATAGGATATAATTTACCATATTAATTGCTTCTTACTTTTCATTACTATGAATATTTAATGTGTCCAGATGTTTACTTTTTATGTATTTTTATTATGCATAAGATCCATATGTAAGTTAAAGTCTAAGAACAGACAGGGTATACTTACTCAAATTTTTTTTTGTGACATTCCACCCAGTTGGTTGACCTTTAATTTGTAAGAGCATCTGCTCGGTAATGATTGTAATGAAGTTTGCCTCCAAGAAGCCTTGCGGAGCCCGCCGCTAGCCTCATACTTAGGAATTGTCACTTGATATACATGGCATCGCTTATTTCCAAAGTTGACAGCTTTGTTTATTGTCTCGGCAAAAAACAGATTGAAATCAATTTCTCTTGAGAAGTGTAACCTTGAGGTGAAAGAACCGAGTTCTGATTATGGAAATCACAGCATACTTATTCTTGCTTCCATTATTGCTAATATTTCAGGTTTTCTTGCGCTCTTTCCTTTGTGCACCATATTTCTGATTTCCTTAAAGGGGTATTCTAGGAAACTTAACCCATAGCCCATCCTTTCCCTCCCATCAACCTATTTAATTGTCTAACTATCATTCATTAGCTATATAGTGCAGTTTCCCCTCTTTGGTTGTCACTTACATGCATGAAGTGAGGGAATGACATCACCCAGCCATCTACTCTGTCCCTGTCCAAATCCCTCTTTGAAAGCAGCCCCCACCCTCCTGAGAGACACAGACTACATGGTTTCTGCCCTGCACTGATGACTCATTCTCACTTCAGTGCTGAGAGCTGGGAGGTGTGTGCAGCCTCAGTCAATCAGACACTGAACCACTCTCTGCTGCTCAGAACAGGAGGGAGGGAACTGCTCTCAGAGACTGAGCTGTCTGGCAGAGCAGAGCTGCAATGATTGTTGGGAGATGTAGGCAAGGGGAGGAAAGGATGACAAAGAATATCAAGCAGCCAGAGAAGACAACAAGGGTCACAGGAGCCATGCATATCAGGCTGAATGGTTTATAGGGAATATATATATATATATATATTTCCCTGAAATGCCCCTTTAACCAAATGAATGAGCCTCTAAAAATGTGCTCATATAAGGCCTTTGTTGTTACCATGCAGACGATCCCTGTGATCACGTCATGAACTGCGCTGTCACTTTGAAGTGACGGAATATTCTTTCTACTAAGCGCAAAAAAATTAAATCACAACAGATTAGAGGGAATTCCAGGAACAGATCTTCAATCTATAACAGGCCGACTTCTTATTCTTTTCTTTTATCCTGACTGTTTTTAATATCTTTACCGACTGGACCACAGAGAGTTGTCTATTTGGATTAGGGATTTGGTTCGTGGGTCTTTGGTCTTTCTTTATAATGTAAGCAGGAGGATTTAGATTTTATAAGCGGATTCATGTTTTGCAGTTGTCCATCTTTTCCTGATAAACATATCTCCAAAATGATCTCAAAGTAGAGGACTTCAACTGCCATGGGAGCCTTCACATCAATATTCTCATTTATTTCCACTATAGTAGTGAAAAGAACAATCTTTTTATTTTTCCATACAAAGTAAAGCCAAATGCACGGGAACATGAGGCTGTATGGCAAAACACAAAACAACACAGCATGGACAGCCGCATCATTTTTGTGGGGCACGCAACTATTTTAAAGGGTACTCTGGTGCTTACACATCTCATCCCCTATCCAAAGGATAGGGGATAAGATGGCTGATCGCGGGAGTCCCGCAGCTGGGGACGCCCGTGATCATGCACGCAGCACCCCGTTTGTAATCAGTCCCCCTCCCGTAGGCTTGCATTGCGGGGCGTGACGTCACACGCCGCCGGCCCTGCGGTCGACCGTAATCAGTCCCGGAGCGAACACGCTCCGGGGACTGATTACAAACGGGGTGCCGCGTGCATGATCACGGGCATCCCGAGCTGCGGGACTCCCGCGATCAGGCATCTTATCCCCTATCCTTTGGATAGGGGATAAGATGTGTAAGTACCGGAGTATCCCTTTAAAACACAGAATACACTATAATTTTTTCAGAAATGGGGGAGGGGCATAGGTATGTATAGTAAGACCTTATTCATGTCTATGGGTGCCATATCAAAACTCTTACAATTCCAACAATGGGTCCCACAAGGAATATATGAAAACTTCCATTTAGCCTCTGATATAATGGTTTACATAACTGATCTGTTATGTTCCATTATGATACGTCATGATCTGCCATGACCCATAAGGATTCAGCATGATCTGTTATTCATTAAAAATAATAGAGTTGGCAACAGCATACAATAGCCTTAAAAAGTTTACAAGAGTCCCCTACATGGGTGGAAACATTGCTGTTAGTTATGAAAGATTTTTACTATTGCTTGCTTTAAGCGGCTTTATTTAAAAAAATAAAAAATAGTTTATAGCTTGCACTACATTTTAAGTGCAGTTGGAGTTCTTAATTTTATTATGTTTTTTTTTTTTTACTTTTATTATCATCCATTATGATTCATCATGATTCATTGCTGTCAGGATGTAACATGAGCTGTTATATTTTTCATGATTCCTTATGATCTGTCATGATTAATTACTTCTTCTGTCACAATTAATTTCCCCATTGATTTAGGCTAGTTTTACACAAGCATTTTGCGTGCAGCTGGGACTTGTGGTTCCAAGCCACTAGCATTTTTAAAGGGGTACTCCAGTGGAAAACAATATTTTTTAAATCAACCGATGCCAGAAAGTTAAACAGATTTTTAAATTGCTTCTATTAAAAAATCCCAATCCTTCCAGTACTTATCAGCTTCTGTATACTACAAAGGAAGTTCTTTTCTTTTTGAAGTTCTTTCCAGTCTGACCACAGTGCTCTCTGCTGACACCTATGTCCATGTCAGGAAATGTCCAGAGCAGGAGAAGTTTGCTGTGGGGATTTGCTTGTACTCTGAACAGTTTCTAAAATGGGCAGAGACGTCAGCAGAGTTGTGGCCTGTGACAGCACCTTACTGGTTTTCCAACCAGTATTTAGTGCAGCTAAAAGGATACTCCACTGCTAGACCCACAGCCTGTGATCTGACGCAGCACCATTAAAGGGGTACTCTTGTGCTCCAGCGTTCTGGGGGTGTGGCTTGACATCAAAAGGGGGCGTGGCCATGACATCGCTATCACTGCTGCAGGAACCGAGTGCTCTGAACAAAATGTTCAGAACATTGGAGCACCGGAGTACCCCTTTAATGGACCTGCCCTTGAGGAACACTAATTGTTTTATTTTGTTTTTAGGAGGTTTATAGTTAACATTGTTGGACATCCAAACAAACCCATTTGTGTTCTTCTATTGATATGATAGAGAGGTGGAACTTATAGAGTTTAAAAAATACAGTAGGGGAGTTTTTAAGCAGTTTTTGAGTAGGAAATAAAACAGCTTAGAATCTAATACAATTACAATATTGTTTTTATTTATTTTTTTGTTTTTACAATCTACCGTACTAGCCGGATTTAGATGTTGTACTGGTCTACCTGTAAACAAATACTGTAACCCTTAACCATCCAGGACTTTATAACAAACAAAAAATAGAAACATGATTCAAGAATTGCTTGATATAACGCAATAGAATGAGAATCAATCTTCTCCCCGACTTCTATCTCCCCGAGACATGTTCTTTGCATTTCAGATTTCTATTTCAATATATTACTGTGGTGGAACTGTTTAGAGAATTATTTGGTTTGGAGATACGATTTTTGTTGAGGCAATTGAAATTAAATAGTTCCATAATGAAGTTGTTTGTATCAAGCCGGGCAGATTACATTATAGAATAAACCGGATTGTTTAAAACTGTGTCAGGCTCGATAACAGTAAAGTATTATTGGTGGATTTTTATAGACAGAGCTGCTGAGAGATTCTCGGAATCTTTGGAATAATTCTATGCACATTGAAAGTATTATAGTTTGTACTGATCTGCTATGATTTTTCATGATCTGTTATTGATCTTAGGATAGATCTGTTGGAGTGATCATACCTTAGAGGTGGTCTTTGGATTTAACCCCTCCAATCCTAGTAGTGTTGCATTGGAGTTTACATCCTGCTTACCCCACCAAGACAGATCTGATTGGTAGCTTTGCCAGTATTACTGTCATAATTTGGAGGAGGGCAGGGAGAAGTGAGCCCTAAAGCTGTCCCCATAAACCACTCTCCCTGCCTACTAGCCCATCCGCATAAAACGACGGATCGACAACTTGGAGCCGGTCCCTTCCTTGCACCAAAGTGCATGGACATAAGAGTCCAAAAAAACGAACCAACTGAGCAAGTCAGGAACATAATGGAAATACAATAACCAAAAAACAGATATATAAGTAAAAACAAGGCAGAATATAGCATACCACTAGAGATGAGCGAATTTTTGAAAAATTTGATTCGGACGATTCGCTGAATTTTCCCCAAAAATTTGTAGTCCGCCGCAAGACGAGCTACCACATGTTCCAGCACTTGCCTCTCAGGCACCCAGCCCCCCCACTGCCTCACTCTTTGTTTAACTGCAAATGTTTCATTTAATTAGTTATGGTTCATTGTTATTGCTCCAACCTGTTTCATTGGATTCTTGTGGTAATTCCACAGCTAATATATGACATCGACGACCATAGTGCCTCAGTCTTGAAAAGATCACATTGATTTTTTAGAAATGTAAATTTTCTTCATTTAAGATGTTCTTCCGTTTGTCGGTCACCATGATTCCCATTTCCAGTTTTCGTGGAGTAAGCCATGATTCGATTTCTTGATGAATCACTTTTAACATTTCCTCCCCTGTGTGATTCCGTTTGCCAAGGCAAACCATGTGAAGAACAGCATGACACCGCCGTGTCCTGCACACATGGTATGCTGGAGGGGCACTGAGACTTGTCCGTGCAGTGGAGGCTGAAGACACGGTGGAGGATGAGGAGGCGGAGTCACACACTGTCACAGGACCAACAGCCTGGGCCTCTCAGGCACCCAGCCCCCCCACTGCCTAACTCTTTGTTTAACTGCAAATGTTTCATTTAATTAGTTATGGTTCATTGTTATTGCTCCAACCTGTTTCATTGGATTCTTGTGGTAATTCCACAGCTAATATATGACATCGACGACCATAGTGCCTCAGTCTTGAAAAGATCACATTGATTTTTTAGAAATTTAAATTTTCTTCATTTAAGATGTTCTTCCGTTTGTCGGTCACCATGATTCCCATTTCCAGTTTTCGTGGAGTAAGCCATGATTCGATTTCTTGATGAATCACTTTTAACATTTCCTCCCCTGTGTGATTCCGTTTGCCAAGGCAAACCATGTGAAGAACAGCATGACACCGCCGTGTCCTGCACACATGGTATGCTGGAGGGGCACTGAGACTTGTCCGTGCAGTGGAGGCTGAAGACACGGTGGAGGATGAGGAGGCGGAGCCACACACTGTCACAGGACCAACAGCCTGGGAGTGTGGAGGCGGAAGCGGCATGACCTGTTCAAGTTGGTGTTTTTGTGGCTGTGTAGGAATCACATTCACCCAGTGGGCTGTGAAGGACATGTATAGTCCCTGACCGTAGTTACAGCTCCACACGTCGGTGCTGCTATGCACTTTGGTACACACCAACAGGCTCAAGGACTGGCCCGCCTTCTGTTCCACAAAACTGTGCAGGGCTGGGACTGACTTTTTCGCAAAGAAATGACGGCTTTGCACTCTCTACCTCGGCAAAAGCCATCAGCTCTCTGAAAGGTGCAGAGTCCACCACTTGACTGCAGCACCAGCAACTTGGATAGGAGCACATTCAACTTTTGCGACATTGGATTGGGCGCATACTGTTGTCTCCTGGACTTGGCTTCGGCAATGGATTGCTGGCGGAATAACTGACTCGAAGTAGGAGGAGCAGGAGCCTCTGGAGCGACATAAGATAGGTATGACACACAGCTCCCTTCAGCTGAGGTGGTGGAGCCTTGGCTGTCTGAAACAGGGAGCGGCATGCCACTGGGTGAGGCAGCAGGCTGGACCACCACATCGGAGCCACGGTTCTCCCAAGCTGCTTTATGGTGACGCTGCATATGTTGATGCAAGGCCGTGGTGCCCACATTGGGACCCTGGCCACGCTTCACCTTCTGCCAACACATCTTGCATGTGGCCAGGTTAACCTCCTCCGGATGCTTGATTAAAAACTGCTACACTGCTGAGTAGCTGATTTCCCCACCAACAGTCCGCATTGATTGACTGCTACTGCCGCTGACTCCAGGAACCCCTGTTTCACTACCTCACGGGAAGGTAGGCTGCCAGGAAGCAGGTGGTCTCCCCGGGCACGTTTGGTTCCAGACTTTCCACTGCCACCATGCTGACTGCCAACCATGCTACCACAGTCAGTAGCTGCTGACTGTCCTCTAGATCGTCCTCACTAAATAGTGGAGCTGAACCCACAACATAAGATACTTCTGTGGGGGAGGGAACAGCATAGGACAGAAGCAATGGGAGGACAGGGACTGCTCGCGGGCCATGCCAACTGAGGGTTGTGTCTGAGGAACCCACGGATTGTTGACTGGGGGCTGTCAGATGTCACTTGTGATGAAGTGGATGACCGTGTTAACCAATCGATGACGGCAGATGGGTTGCTGGTCGAGACATGGTGATACCGGGAGCCCAGGCTTCTCGTTGCAATTACTGATGCCACTCACCCCTAGTCTGCTGCAACCTTTGCCTGATGAATTTAGGCTTCTGCTACTCCTCTGTGCATGTCCTGGCACTTTTCTGCCTGACATACTTAGTGCGTATATGAGGGAAATACAATACGTTCCAGCCGGTGAGTACTTTTGCCTGGCCTTTCACATTTTCTAGGCCCTTGAGACTTTAGCAGGGACAAAATTGTACACAACTTTGATGTACGCATGTGGTATACACTTATGAGGGGAGAAAAATGCGCTACAGTACACTCAAATAAGTACTTGTGTACAACACCAGCCGGTGAGTACTTTTGCCTGGCCTTTCACAGTATCTAGGTCCTTGAGACTTTAGAGGTACAAAATAGTACACCACTCCGATGTACGTATGTGGTATGCACTTATGAGGTGAGAAAAATATGCTACAGTACCCTTAAAAAAGTATTTGTGTACAACAACAGCCGGTGAGTACTTTTGCCTGGACTTTCACAGTATCTAGGCCCTTGATACTCTAACAGGAACAAAATAGAACGCCACTTAGATGTACGTATGTGGTATGCACTTATGAGGAGAGACAAATGCGCTATAGCAAGCTTAAAAAAGTATTTGTGTACAACATTAGCCGGTGAGTACTTTTGCCTGGCCTTTCACAGTTTCCAGGCCCTTGAGACTTAAACAGGTACAAAATAGTAAATCACTTAGACGTACGTATGTGGTATGCACTTATGAGGGGAGGAAAATGTGCTACAGTACGCTTTAAAATGGATTTGGGCACAACACCAGCAGTACACACCAGTGCTGCAGCACGCAATCGCTGTGTACTACACCCAAAATGTCACTTTCTCTCTCAATCTCACTTCCTTCCCTATCAGTGCTTCTGCTGTTCTGTGCAGCACACTGTGCAACACACTGCTCTCTGTCCCTCTCTGTAATAGAACACTGTAGACAGTCACTGGGAGGTGAATCGCTGTAGTAAGAATTATTTTCTGTGCAAAACACACTGCTCTCTGTCCCTCTCTCTGTACAACAGAACGCTGACTTGACTAGGAGGTGAATCGCTGCTGTAAAAAGCTTTTTTGTGCAACACACAGCACTGTCGGTCCTTATCTTTCTCTCTCCAGTGGAAGGCTGAAGTGATTGGCCGCAATATGGCTGCCAATTATATAGGGCTGTGACATCACGGGGGTGACTGGCTGCTGATAGGCTGCATGCTGCATGTGATTCAGGGTCATCCCGCCTAACCTTGTTCCCACCTTTCCAGCATTCCTTGCCCCATTTCCTCACATTTGGATACGCCATTTTAGATGCCCTGGAGCCTGGACCACACTAAATAGAATCGTGGCGATATTCGCATTCGTTGCAAATCAAATTTTTCCTGAAATTCGTAACAAATTCGGATTCATCAGATTCCATTTGCTCATCCCTACATACTAGCATACAGTTTAGAAACCAGAATCATGATAAACGGCAGATATGATAATATGAACAAGACTAGATATAGGGATAAGTTTACAGCAGACAAAACCAGGAGATGCAGGGGATAAACAGGATATCTAACATAGTAACATAATTCATAAGGTTGAAAAAAGACCAGAGTCCATCAAGTTCAACCTATATCCCTAATGAGTCCCCACTGAGTTGATTCAGAGGAAGGCAAAGCAACCCTCATACTAGAGGTAAAAATTCCTTCCGACTCCAAATATTGCAGTCAGAATAAATCCCTGGATCAACGTTCTGTCCTTTTAAATCTAAAATACATAACCAACAATATGTTCTTACTCTCTAAAAATGCATCCAGACCCCTTTTAAATTATTTTACAGCGTTCACCATGACCACCTCCTCAGGGAGAGAATTCCACAGTCTCACTACTCTTACAGTAAAGAACCCCCAGCTGTGTTGGTGTAGAAACCTTCTTTCCTCTAGATGTAGAGGATGTCCCCTTGTTATAGATACAGTCCTGTGTATAAATAGATCATGGGAGAGATCTCTGTACGGTCCCCTGATATATTTATGCATAGTTATTAGGTACCCCCTACGCCTTCTTTTTTCTAAGGTAAATAACCCCAATTCTGATAATCTTTTTGGGTACTGTAGTCCTCCCATTCCCCGTATTACCCTGGTTGCCCGTCTTTGAACCCTCTCCAGCTCCACTATATCTTTCTTGTATACTGGTGCCCAGTACTGTACACAGTATTCTATGTGTGATCTGACTAGGGATTTGTACAGTGATAGAATTATTTCCTTGTTGTGGGCATCTATGCTCCTATTGATGTACCCCATGATTTTATTTTCCTTGGCAGCATCTGCCCAACACTGATCACAACAGCTAAATGTACTGTTAACTAAGACCACTAAGTCCTTTTCCATGTCAGTCGTCCCAAGTGTTCTCCCATTTAATACATAATCTAATAATCTATAATTTAATAAACTCAGATTTTTCCTCCCCATGTGCATTACCTTACATTTATCAGTGTTGAACCTCATCTGCCACTTCCCAGCCCAAACCTCCAACCTATCCAGATCCATTTGTAACAGTGCACTGTCCTCTATTGTGTTTACTGCTTTACAGAGTTTAGTATCATCTGCAAAGATTGCTCCTTTACTATTCAACCCCTCTACAAGGTCATTAATAAATATATTAAATAGGGCAGGACCCAAGACTGACCCCTGTGGTACCCCACTAGTAACAGTCACCCAATAAGAATAAGTACCAATAATAACCACCCTCTGTTTCCTATCACTGAGCAGTTACTTACCCACTTACACACATTCACCCCCTGCCCAATCCTTCTCATTTTATGTACCAATGTTTTATGTGGCACCATATCAAATGCTTTGGAAAAATCCAGATATACGACATCCAGTGATTCCCCCTGGTCCAGTCTGGAGCTCACCTCCTCATAAAAGCTGATCAGCTTAGTTTGACAGGACTGATCCCTCATAAAGCTATGCTGATGTGGAGTCATACATTTATTTTTATCAAGTTACTCCAAAATAGCATCTCTTAGAAAACCCTCAAACAATTTACATACAACGGAGGTTAAACTAACAGGTCTATAATTCCCAGGATCACCTTTTGACCCCTTTTTAAATATTGGCACCACATTTGCTATGCGCCAGTCCTGGGGAACCTTCTCTGTCACTATAGAGTCCTTGAATATTAAAGATAGAGGTATGTCTATTACATTACTCAATTCCTTTAGAACAAGGGATGAATACCATCTGGACCTGGTGATTTGTCTATTTAGATTTTTTTTGTAAGTGGCACTGTACTTCTTCCTGGGTTAGACAGGTGACCTGTACCTTATCTTGCTGTATTTCACCTGACATTTCATTTTTCTCGGTGAATACAGTGGATAAGAATTTGTATAATATATTTGCTCTTTCCTGATTTCTGTCTATAATTTCTTCCTCATCATTTTTTAAAGGGCCAACACTTTCATTTTTAACCTTTTTTGCTATTTATATAGTTAAAGAACATTTTGGGGTTCGTTTTACTCTCTTTGGCAATTAGTCTTTCTGTCTCTATTTTGTGGCTTTTTTCTGGTTTTTACATCATTTACATTTTTCTCCATAGCTTTTTAATGCTCCTTCACTGTTGTCCTGTTTTAGTAGTTTAAATGCTTTATATTTCTAATTTATTGCCCTCTTAACATTTTTATTCATCCATATTTTATTCCTGACCCTTTTATTCCCATAAGGTTTACACATATTAGGCTAGGTTCAGACTACGGAATTTCGTCTATTGGAGACTGCAGTGTCCGCGCGGTCCTAGCGCCGACTGATTCAGTCAGCGCTGGCCACACTCGGAATCTCCGGGCAGAAATTTTCTGGCCGGAGATTCCGTAGTCTGAACCTAGCCTTACAGTGAGAATTTTAAATATTCTTAAAAGTCTCCCATTTAGTGTCAGTATTCTTGTTTTTGAGGACATTATCCCATTTTATATTGTTAAGGGTTTCTCTGAGCTGATCAACTTTGCCTTCCTAAATTTCATTGTTTTTGTATCCCCTCGAGGGATTCCCTTATTGCAGAACAAGTTATAATGTATTATATTATGATCACTATTTCCCAGGTGTCCTTCCACTTGCAGATTGGTTACTCTGTTAGGTCTGTTGGTTAATATTAAGTCTAGTAGGGCGCCCCCTCTGGTTAGCCCCTGCACCATTTGGGACAGATAATTGTCTTTAGCTGTAGTCAGAAACCTGTTTCCTTTATGAGATTCACAGGACTCAGTCTCCCAGTTTATATCAGGATAGTTACAATTACCCATTATTATCACCTCATTCTGATTCGCTGCCTTGTTTATTTGCCTCAGTAAGTCATAGCTATCGTCCAACCAAGTCTCTGTTATGCCCACTATGTCATTATTCTCCTCAGACATTATCAACTCCAGTTCGTCAGTTTTATTGGTCAGACTTCTGGGAATTGTAATTTAGCAACAGCTGAATGCTCTCTCTTTAGGAAGACACAGTCAGAAAGGGTCCGTTCACATTATGCATTTTTATCATGCCATTTTAAAACAAAAGGGCATGCTTAAAACATATAATGTGAACAGAGCCATTCCTACCACAGTCATTGCAGGCTGTGAGTGTCTTCTTGTATAGCTGATGCTATTACCATGGGGGGGGGGGGGGGGGGGGGGTATTGGTGGTGTTGCTGATAGATGAAGGCGGTGCTACTACTGCCAGGAAGGATGGGAAGTAGCCCCCTTATCCACCAGCGACCCCCCCCCCAGGAGTAGCATCCTCATCAGCAGATCCTGCTGATGGATGATGAGGGGTGCTATTACCACATGGAAGGGGGGGGGGGGTGTTGCTGGTGGATGATGGGGATGCTACTGCCAAGAGGATGATCCTGCCGAGCGATGATGAGGGTGCTACTACCCCCCCCCCCCCCCGGAAGTAGCACTTCCATCACCCATCAGCAGGATCATCCTCCTGGCAGTAACACCCCCATCATCCATCAACAGCACCAGCCTCCCGGTTGATGGGGGTGCTACTGCCAGGAGGATGATCCTGCCACTGGCAGTGACACCCCCATCATCCCCCATCTCCCTGGCATTAGCAGTAGCACCCCCATCATCCCCTTTCTCCCTGACAGCAGCACCCCCATCATCCCCTTTCTCCCTGGCATTAGCAGTAGCACCCCCATCACCCCCTTTCTCCCTGGCAGTAGCAGTAGCACCCCCATCATCCCCTTTCTCCCTGGCATTAGCAGTAGCACCCCCATCATCCCCTTTCTCCCTGGCAGTAGTTTACCTTGCTTGCTGGCTGGCAATACTGCTTGCTATCTTATTCTTTGGTCGTTGGTGTTCTGGCTGGCCTGTTATTACCAGCCCAGTGCTAGTCATGACTGCGTCGTCCAGCAAACCCCGCCGGTGACGTCCCGTTACGGACCCCAATCGCTCTGAAGCACAGGTACAGGAGGGGTGGCACAGCTGGGCAGCGCAGCTGAGGCGGGGGTGCATGCGGACATGCCGCCGGGCTGCACACGTGAGGATGTGGGGGGGGGATGCTAGGGAAAGTGCAGGAAGTACCTGGTGTCACCCCATCAGGCTGGTGTCATCCAGTGTGGCCCGCACCCAGGTCGCTACACCACAGATTCCGGTGTCCGCAGAAAGAATAGACATCAATTTTTTTCTGCATATTCCGCTTGAAATGCATTGCCCAATATTAGACAGGGCGGTCCAAGTGCCCACCGGAACATTGAACACATTTTTGGCCGTGTGAACATAGCCTCACAAAGAATCATCTGACCATTGTGTAATGCATTGATCCTACGATTTTACCCATAATCACTTGCAACATAATAGTGCCCTATAGCCCCAATAACTTACGCCAATTGCATCCTATTAATCAGTAAGGACTTTGATCCCTTCCACCTAATCATCATTCTGGCCGTATAAATATTTTAGACGCTGATCGATGGGAACGTTGTAAAGTATAATGACAATGGGGGCCTCTCCACTGTCTGCGGGGCAGCGCTGCTGATTTATTGGGAAAAAAACTGAAATCTCATTCATTATCTGGGTAATTACGGTGCTCGCTGTGTCCAAATTGCTTTCAGAGATATTTTGTTGACAAAGCTGGAGGCGATAGAACATCTGTTAGTGACGCAGCTGCATTTTTTTAAGGTATTTTTATCATACACAGTATATGACATTTTATATTTTTATCGTACGCGAGATTTACCACTGCCGTTTGTATAATTAGTTTTATAGGCAGATGTAAAGTGCCATGTGTTTAAATAGAGAAAATATAGAGCGGTCCCAAGGGGAAATTCATCAAAGTCCTAATCTCTGCTAAAAAGCTATAGACTCACCCAAACATACAGAAGAGTCGTTGTTTGTAGGAAGGAATGTATTGTATGCTGGGGCCATCATTCTCCTGTCATATTGCACAAAAAATAATTCTTCTGTATGTAACTCATTAGGTCATACTGATGCTGTGCATGTCTTTTATATGTGTCTAGCTTCTGTATTTGGCAAAAAAAAAAAATCACTTATTCAGACATCCTCTGCTCAGGAAGGGGCGTGTCCGAGGCAAGCACTGAGCCCGCCCTCACTCACCATGCATTCACTTTTTCCCTGAGTCTGCTGTGCTGAGCTGGGCCTCTTTTTCCAATCACTACAGGCTGTCTGTAACCCCCTCCTCTCTGTTTTCATGCTGAATTCTGATAGGACAGGAGTGAGCACAGAGGAAAGCTAGTCCCACCTTCACTTACTGGACTTTGCATTATCGTCAGCCGGGACAAAGATGATGCTGCAGCCAGACAGGATTATATTTTGAATGTTATAAAAAGGAGATATAACATTTTCTTATGAAGTATATTAGGAAGGTTAATGTTTTGCCAAGTTGTACAACAAATAAAAAGTTTTTGATTCTGACAGAGACAATTTGTTATGAGAAAATGGCTTATTGTGCAAATCAAGTTTTCATATTCAACATATTTTTTAAGAATTTTTGGTGATGTTTTGTCCCATCAATATTTGTTAGCCAAGCCAGATTTCCTCATGGAAAAGAGTAATCCGACTGTAGACAGCTGTTTAGGTGTCAGTAGAGAGGAGGGGATGACTGGCTAGCAGAGATGCGTTTTTGGTGGGACTGAAGGAGCAAAGTTTCTTTTTGAGAAGACTTCTAAAGGTCATGTGCAGTCTTATAGCCCATGCAATGCTCCATTGGCAGTGGTCTCCAAACTGTGGCCCACCAGATGTTGCAAAACTACAACTCCCAGCATGCCCAGACAGCTGGAGGAATGCATAGCTTTGCAATCGCTGGAGGAACTCTGGTTGGGAAACATTGTGGCTTGAGATATACACTGCTCAAAAAAATAACACTTAAACAACACAATGTAACTCCAAGTCAATGACACTTCTGTGAAATCACACTGTCCACTCAGGAAGCAACACTGATTGACAATCAATTTCACATGCTGTTGTGCAAATGGAACAGACAACAGGTGAAAATTATAGGCAATTAGCAAGACACCCTAATAAAGGAGTGGTTCTGCAGGTGGTGACCACAGACCACTTCTCAGTTCCTATGCTTCCTGGCTGATGTTTTGGTAACTTTTGAATGCTGGCTATCACTCTAGTGGTAGCATGAGACGGAGTCTACAAGCCACACAAGTGGCTCAGGTAGTGCAGCTCATCCAGGATGGCACATCAATGCGAGCTGTGGCAAGAAGGTTTGCTGTGTCTGTCAGCGTAGTATCCAGAGCATGGAGGTGCTACCAAGAAACAGACTCCATGAGGGTGGTATGAGGGCCCGACATCCACAGGTGGGGGTTGTGCTGACAGCCCAACACCGAGCAGGACATTTGGCATTTGTCAGAGAACACCAAGATTGGCAAATTCGCCACTGGCACCCTGTGCTCTTCACAGATGAAAGCAGGTTCACACTGAGCACATGTGACAGATGTGACAGAGTCTGGAGACGCCGTGGAGAACGTTCTGCTGCCTAAAACATCCTCCAGCATGATCGGTTTGGCGGTGGGTCAGTAATTGTGTGTGGTGGCATTTCTTTGGGGGGACTGCACAGCCCTCCATGTGCTTGCCAGAGGTAGCCTGACTGCCATTAGGTACAGAGATGAGATCCTCAGACCCCCTGTGAGACCATATGCTGGTGCGGTTGGCCCTGGGTTCCTCCTAATGCAAGACAATGCTAGACCTTATGTGGCAGGAGTGTGTCAGAAGTTCCTGCAAGAGGAAGGCATTGATGCTATGGACTGGCCCACCCATTCCCCAGACCTGAATCCATTGAGCACATCTTGGACATCATGTCATCCACCAATGCCACATTGCACCACAGACTGTCCAGGAGTTGGCGGATGCTTTAGTCCAGATCTGGGAGGACTTCCTTTAGGAGACCATCTGCCACCTCATCAGGAGCATGCCCAGGCATTGTAGGGAGGTCATACGGGCACGTGGAGGCCCCACACACTACTGAGCCTCATTTTGACTTGTTTTAAGGACATGACATCAAAGTTGGATCAGCCTGTAGTGTTGTTTTCCACTTTGATTTTGAGTGTGACTCCATATCCAGACTTCCATGGGTTGATAAATTTCCATTGATCATTTTTGTGTGATTTTGTTGTCAGCACATTCAACTATGTAAAGAGAAAAGTATTTCATACGATTAGTTCATTCATTCAGATCTAGGATGTGTTATCTTAGTTAGTGTTCCCTTTATTTTTTTGAGCAGTGTATATATATATATATATATATATATATATATATATATATATAAATATATATTACTATATGGAAATTATTCTATTATTTATCTAATTATTATCAGTAGGATATTTCACAGTTCCCTTGCCGCCTCCTCTCCAGCCGCCTCTATCTATTTTTCTAACAAGTATTTTTAGATTTTGTTTCAGAATGTTGGTAAGCCCCAGAGGCCCCATTGTATGAATATGCAATATTCCGTGAAAACCTCATGTCTCATTCCTCATTCTGTCTTGTCATGTTTCCTCCTCACCTTGTAGCCTCAACAGACGACAGTGCGGCGGAGAAGCAGCGCGGGTCCTTGCACACAGGATTAATTATAGGAATCCTTGTACTGGTGCTGGTGGTTGTCGTGGCCATCCTCGTAACAATTTACATGTACCATCACCCGACATCTTCTGCCAGTCTCTTCTTCATTGAGGTAAGCTCATTATACTGTATAGTTTTTAAAGAATTACACTGCTGGTACCTATGCAAGCTTGGGTTCAACCGGAGACCATTTCCTATGCCCCCCTTCAACCAAACCCTACAACCTATTAAAGGATTATTCTGGCCCATAACATTTATTACCTGTCCACTGGATAGCAAATCGATTAGACACAAACCACATATATTTTTTAGAATTTCTGTGAATCTAAATTTCGCAAAATAGTGGCCATTTCTACAAGCCCTACACAGCCGTACATCTTGCATGTGTGATTGTCCCTTTATCCATCATGTTCCATATTGTATCACTACTATTATTATTGCTTCTACTACTACTAGCCCTACACATCCACACTTCTCCGGCCTTGCCCATTATGTTCCATATAGAGTTGCCACTTTTCTAGCAAAAAAATACCGGCCATGCTAATTTGCATAATTAAATATATATGGAAGTGATAGAAGAGATACAATACACATGCGGGGATTGAAATGGCACAGGTGGGATCAGAGGGGAGGATTTCAATACCCCCTTCTAAACCCCCTTCCCCCTGTGCCATTTCAACCCCCCTCCCCCACACTGACAGTGTCTAGTGACGTCTTCCTTCCGCAAGAAAAGGTCACTCTTCACTGCCGCAGGTCACTGATTTAAAGTGGCCGCGGCGCTACCTGTTCAGCAGCAATACCGGCATTGCATGGTCGGTATTTTTCATAGAAAATTACCGGTAGCATCATGGAAATACCGGCTGGGTGGCTACCCTAGTTCTATACTGTACTGCTACTACTACTACTAGCCCTACACATCCACACATCTCTTCCTTGTCCATCATGTTCCATACTGTACTACTACTACTACTTCTATTAGCCTACACAACCACACATCTCCTGGCTTGTCCATCATGTTCTATCCTGTACTATTACTAATGCTTCTGTTTCTACTACTACTACTTCAACTGCCACCACTATTACTACCCCCACACATCTCCTGCCTTGTCCATCATGTTCCATATTATCAGGCGAGTTGTGGAGCCCAACGTGCCTGTCAGGGCGAGGATTATAGCTGTAAATGTCTTTCACCTGTGTATCTATTCCATCTTGCTGGGAGCCACCATTAGTATTATTCCATATACTTCCATGTACCACACACCAGCTCCTCTTGATAAATACATTTATAGGGCTCACAAGACCTTTACATACGGCCCATTTGTCTTGATCTCGTATGATATCACCGTGTTCCTTCTGCTGACTAAATTGTTAATACAGTAAACATTTATTCCTGCGTCGGGTTCTTGGATGACAAAATACACCGCCACATGTTTCTTTTATGAACATCTACTGTGTCTTTTGCTGGATAAAGGATTTCTATGTGACTTTACAAAGACTTATTAAATATCTGTCAGATCTTAGTAAGAAGGATGACCTTGTGCAGAATACTGATCACATTGCACTCCTGAGACCTCCAGCGCAGCCTCACATTTACACATAATTCCTCCTTTTACTGTTTTGTCAAAGTCACAAATATGAAATCTATTTCATTGCAAAGAGAACCAGTTACTTCTGAGATAAGAGATCTGCATAATACCTTGAATATGAGAGCAAAATACTTCACAAGGAAAAAAAAAGATATATAGATTTGCATTTGAAGTCACAATTTGCCTCTGATTTTTGCTTGTTTTCTCATTCATTCTTCCGTATATGTTTCTCTACCCAACCCCAAATTTGCGTACTCATCTGACGTTTTTCCTATGAATGATTCTTATCACTTTATTGCATTGACTTCCATTCTTTTTAGGAATCTCTGAATTTATTTAAAGGGGTATTTCACCCCTAAACATCTTATCCCCTTTACAAAGCATAGGGGATAAGATGTCTAATCGCAGGGGTCCCACTCGTAGGGGTCCCCCCATTAAAATGCTATTCTCACGGTCTGGGAGGAGGCAAGCATAATAGCTCTTTATGGTGTCAGGGAAACACAATTCAACTTAAAAAAAAGAGCAATGCTACTACCCAGGGACCAAAGTGTGAGTGGGAGGTGTTTGACACAGAGAATTCCTTCTAAAACAAGTGATTTGAATACCAATAGAGCGTACCCCTGAGTAATGGTTTCTGTATAGAAGAAACATGTCTATTAATCTTGTTGTGCACAGACAGCATGCATGCAAGACTGTTAATGGACACACCTATACAGACCCTGTACAGACCCTGCAGTCCACACAGGTAATATAACAAATAAAACTCTGCCTTTGGCAGTCATGATGGCTAATACCAGCATACAGGGGTCCCCATCAAACTCTATATTGGTATAAGATGCTTTACTATATCTTATTAAAGGATTCACTTATTTGTCATCTTTTCTTTCCAGAGACGCCCGAGCAGGTGGCCGGCAATGAAGTTCAGGCGGGGATCAGGTCATCCTGCTTATGCTGAAGTAGAACCTGTTGGGGAAAAAGAAGGCTTCATTGTATCAGAGCAATGCTGAGTTTTTGGAACAATGCACCAGTACTGGTTTCTGGTGGAAGACGTTTAAATTTTTTTTGCATATATTTTCCAGGAAAAATAATGCTGTGAGCTACTTATCCAGAGACAAGTGTTATTTCTCATGATCGCCAATCAAGAAGAAAGATTACTTTGCTCTGAAGTGTAAAAGCTGCTCACGGTAGTCTTCCTATTGTGGAATATAAGTAGTACGTCCTGGGCAACATAGCTGGACAACAGTAGTGAATGGACAACAACTCTTCTACTGGCTTCAGAAGAGACTTTACACAAGAACAACTCCAACATATAAGAGGTCTCTATGGAAAAAGCATTCATAAATCTTTCCATGGACAAGTGTGAGTGCAGCTTAGCCAATTCTATCGAGCAAGCGGAAGTGACATGTAAGCATGGCAGGACGAGGCGTTCTTGTGCTTCTGAATAAGTGATTTCTTGGACTCTTTTTACAGACAGTGCACATAGGCATCAATGACCCGGATACATGACCATGATACAAAGTGGTTTATTGCTGTCTACTTAGTATTGTGCTTTATATACATATGACAAATGTGGACAGAGTGATATTCTGTTTTCTTTTATTTATGTCCAAACATAATTATCCCCGGGTGACCTCTACAGCTGTTATCAAAATTCTATGTGGATTGATGAACGAAAATGGGGCTGCAGACAATGGGTAACATTTCCAAAGGGTCAAAGTATCTGTGTTTTCCTGGCATAAGCTGCATGGAGTCCTCTTGGGTTATGACGCTATCTATGGTCCTGAAAAAAATGTTATATGTATTGGGAAGGGTTGTATATATAGATGCAAAAGACATAGCTGGAATAAAGCAAAATAGAAAATGGGTTGTTTACACACACACTTATTCATCTCTGGATGCAGCCAAATAGCTCTACAGCACACCTTATTATCTCAATGTGATGGAACGTTCTCTGTTCTATCGTTTTCATACAGAAGCACCATAAATAGTTCAAGATGCATGCTGTGTAGTAGAAAACAGAGACTCAGAAAGGGGCTCAAACGGTAACAGTACATGTATAGATACTTGACTATACACATTCTTCTGCAGCCAGGACATGCAATATAAGTCGAGCCCTCCGACCTTTGCAAATGTTGCCCAAAGTCTTCTCAGGAACATTTCTAGAAATGCTATGTCTTCAACAGATCAACTTATAATAATAAACAGTGTACACATACCAAAGACTGCATTACCTACCTAATTACCAGACTGGATGTGTGCAGTGTGCTCTCATGGCTTTGTATGAATGTCATCTAAAGGTATTGATAGGAAATCCTGGAGTAACAACCATGGAGCATATGAGATGTTTATGTTTACAATGGAATGGGTGAAAGGTCGATGTTGTGCAGAATACAGTATGGGGTTGATTTATCAAAACCTGTGCAAAGGAAAAGTTGCCCAGTTGCCCATAGCAACCAATCAGATTGCGTCTTTCATTTTGCAGAGGCCTTGTTGAAAATGAAAGAAGCGATCTGATTGGTTGCTATGGGCAACTGGGCAATTTTTCCTCTGGACAGATATTAATAAATCTCCTATATGTTTTTCATCTCAAAAGAAGATTTAAGGCAAAACTTAATGTATGATTAATAAAGAATGCAGCTAGATAAGATAAAGGAGCACCCCTGCAGATTTTGTATGACCCAAAAAAATGATCAGTCTATAATTTTGGCTTATTTAAACTGCGAGAGACAGAAAAATAACAAAAAGATCCAAAACAAAATGTTATGAAAGTTATGAATCAATTTGCATTTTAATTAATAAGTATTTGATCCCCTATTATTGAGTAAGATTTCTGACTCCCAGGTGTCCTTTATGCAGGTATACGGATTTTATACATATTTTTATATTCCCTCTTATAGGGAGTGCTCCTAATCTCAGCTTGTTACCTGTACCTGTATAAAAATCACCTGTCCACACAAGCAATCAATCAGATTACAAACTCTCCACCATGATCAAAATCAGCAAATCATTCAAGGGTTCATTGGGAAATGTCAGACAGGCCTGTACATGAGCTTTCTTGAGCAGGGGGACCTTGCGGGCACTACAGAATTTTCTCTTATGCTTGGCAATGAATTGATAAAAGGATTGTCCATCAATGGAAACCTTTTGTAAAATCTGTCAGGTTGCCTTAAATGTACCTATCAATTAATAAAAAGTTTGGACAATGTCAAAAACATTTTTTGCGGTTGGGGTCTGAGTATCCATCCAGGTCACGTGACACAGAGTCAGGAGAGAAAACACTAAATGTGCATTTATCCTGCCTTATTCTCATGATTGATCAGGGTCTGAATACTCAGACCCTACCGGTAAAAATTGTTGATATGTCTTTATTACAGGTACCATTTACAATATAGTGTCTGGGTTCCCGCAGATCAGTGCTTCCTGGTCCAATCTCAACACGAGGAATCCCCAGCTTAGCCAGGTACAAGTTTGGGCGGCTAAACTGGCATTTCTGCCATCGAGATAAAACCAGGAAGCGCAGATTAGTGGGAAGCCAGGCTCATAATTGGAGTAGTGGGGATTCTGGTAGGTGAGTATATTATTTTTAAGCCAGTCTATCCAATTCTTTTTTATTTTTACAATCCTTTTAATACCAGGGAACACATGGTATTAGCTGCACAGACATTTTGAGGGATCATAAATGAATGTCCATATATTGCATGGTTGTTGTGAGTGCACTGGAGTGGGAGCAGCACTTTGCATTGGTTTTCTGCCCTGGCTCATAAAAATGCTTCTATGAGATCTAAATAATTTCATTTGATATATAGACAGGTGTTATAATAGCAAAATATACAGATGGATCCACCCTTACCTTTTGTAAAGGATTTCAAATCCTTCCTAATCCTGCCAATTAAAGGGGTATTCCAGGTTTTGTTTTGTTTTAGCCTTTGAGCCCATGATGCCAAGTAATAATACAATATAATTTTCTTCTATTACCTCTCTGCGACGATTTGCCCCATTTTAAGGCACGGGACCCCCATCCAGAAGTGCTGAAGTTCAAGTTTTTTTATTTTACTGCTGTCTCTGACATTTCCAAGCATTCCATGTGGCCATAAACACTATATCGTAAGTCACATGGTCTCCAGGGGGCGTGGCTATGATGCAGTGGGTTGATGGATAGCATTATACCAGTAAATCCCTTCCACCCTGCTATCTATCTTCAAACCCACTGCAGAATAGCCACGCCCCCAGAGACCATGTGACGTATGACATATTGTCATTGGAAACATTGAATGCTGGGAACATTCAGAGACTGGAGTAAAATTTAAACACTTACAGTAAAGCTCTTCAGGGTGCGGGTTCTGTGCAGCAAAACGGGACAAAGAGACACAACAAGGTAATAGAAGCATATTACACAGTATTATAACTTGGCATCATGGACTCAAAGGCTGAAGAAACAAAAAAATTGTGAAATACCCCGTTAAGATTACGACAGGCTGCAATTCACATCCGAACCAATTGGTAGCCCCAAACAGAATGGAAGATCTACAACTAAAAATGGGGTAGAATTTTGCATACACAAAAAAATAAAAATTGACTTAAATCACTTGCACAACATTTATTATGAGTTTTAGACACTTTTTAAATACTTCTCCAACCTCCCCGTTTGGGGATGTGGAATAGCGGAAAGAGGTGTGGCCAGTTAAGGGAGGTGTGGCCTTGATTTGACACGGTACACCACAAATGTGGCAGAATTCTGGTGCAAGATTGTGGTGCACAGTTTAAAGGGGTATTCCAGTTATTAAAACCTTATCCCCTATACATAGGGTGGGGAATAAATGTCTGATCGTAGGTGTCCCTACCTTTTGATATGAACTAGTCTATGCAGTGGTGAGCCACTCAGCCAATCATCAGCCACAGTGGTGTCCAGCCCCATTAGGTGATTGGCTGAGGGGGTCATCACTAGTGTTACTCGCAATTATTCGCAATGCAAATTTTATTCGCGAATATCGCATATTCGCGAATATTCGTGAATATTCGCGAATAAAGCACTATATATTCGTAATTACGAATAATCGTTTTTTTTTTCACAGTACACATCACAGTGATCACCCCTCTCTGCTTCCAGCTTGTGTGGTGTAAAGAAGGCTCTAATACTACTGTGTGAGACAGGCACGCAAATTTTCGCTTATGCTAATTTTTGTATATGCTAATTTATTTTCGCATATGCGAAAATAAAGCGAGAATATTACGAATATGCAAATTTAGCGAATATATGACAAATATTTGTCCATATATTCGCGAATATTCGCGAATTCGAATATGGCCAATGCCGCTCAACACTAGTCATCACTGCCAAGACCAGTTTGTCTCAGAAGGTGGGGGCCAGAGCGCTCAGCGGGGAGAGATGGGCCCATTCTGGAGATAGCAGGGGTCCCAGTTGAGACTCTTCCTATGAATAATGGATATGTTTTTAATAATATAACATACAGCATGACAACATGGTAAATGAGCAGATTACTAGAAACACTGGAGTAGATGATTGGCAGCATGGCAGAGAAGACAGTGCTGTCAATGTACAGTAGTCCCAGCCCAATATTGTCAAGTTTAATATTTTATTAGACTTCAGTGATTCTCCTTAAACAGTGAATACACCAACCATCTACTCCCGCACAGGCCTCATTGATTCCAGCTATTCGGACCACAGCTTTCACAGTGAGTCTTAAAGGGGTTTTAATATGACAACCTGGGTATTGAGCCCCTGGATGAGCCGTGAGATAGATATATATACCAGGTACACTACAGATCAATGTATCTTACTTACAATACATGATTATTTTAGAATAAAAAAGCATAAAATAATAAATATTCATCATTCACACAATCTGTATTTTTTTGACTCATTGTTATGTACTTTAAAAGAGTTATCCAGGAAAAGATAAACAAAGCTAATTTCTTTCAAAAACATCTCCATATCTGTCCCCAAGTTGTGTGTGGTATTACAACTTGGCTCCATTCCCTTCAATGGAACTGAGCTGCTGAACCACACTCAACCTGGAGACAGACAGGGAGTGTTTTTTTTAAAGAAATTAGCTCTGTTTTTCTATTCCTGGATAACCCCTTTAACCCCTTCCCTTCTACACGTAGTAAGCCCACTGAAGACTTCACACAACAGATTTAGCTATGTCTAATCCACAGTGGATTTGCTATTCATTGACTTCAATGGGTGGAAAAGTGGCTACTTACTGGCACCAAATTTGTGGGTTCTAAACTTCATAGGCCGAGTGCAGAGTGCCCGGCCCATGAAGTGTTAGGAGATAAGTGGTGATGCATAACATTACCCCTTATTTTTATGGGTAGTACCGCTCCACTGGTTACTGAATAGGATCCAAAAATTTGTCAAAATGCCTGATATTCTGCTTGTCTGTGGAGACTTAAAGGGGTTATCCAACATAAACTGAATTTAGTTATTAAGTGTCATACAGTAATGGACATGCTTACCTAGGACATGATTGTGTTGGTGGTAAATAGCAGTGTCCCCTATCATGCTGCTGGCTTGTTTGTGTGAACTGGCTATTTCCTGTTTATGAAAAACACCTGACTAGTGATGTAATGTCTCGGGCTGCACTTGCAACCTGGAAAAAGCCAGAAATGACTAATTTTGTATGCTGCTAAATATGAACATCAGGGCAAAGATCACAGAAGAATTCCAAGACCACCATCAAACACAGGGACAGACACTATATTATGAACTGCTTAACTTTACAGCCACCGTAGCATAGTCAAATAAAAAATCCCTGAATACCCCTTTAACAATTACCCCACCCATTACTGGCTGTGTCTTCAGCCTATAGGGATCATCTGATGTTTTATGAGGCTTCAGTGCGGAGAAAGATACGAGCCAAGACACAACCAGGAGTGGGGCAGGGCATTAGGATGTGTTCCCACGATTAGTTTTGTAGCATTTTTAACATGCACTTTTTTTTTCAGTAAAATTGTGCTGAAAAAAAATTACAATTGGTCCCACATAAAACAAGCCCTCCTATGGCTCTATAGATGGAGAATCGGAAGAGTTATGGCTATTAAAATGATGATCACCTCTCTATTCAATCCCCACCTAGACAGCCATGTTACCTGGTGAGACAGGAGTTAGGGGGCCCCAATATCTATGGTGAAAAAATGTTAGGATTAATACATGTTTTACTGTACATAAACTTCTCATTACCTATTTACTCCAAATTCTTTTTATTACAGATTATAGCTATCACATTGTACAGAAAAAAAAATGATATCCAAGTTTTGGGGACCCAAGAACAGAAAAATAAAAAAGATGAGATGAATAGGGATGACGTAAAATGTTTTACTTTCCTTAAAAAAAATCCCTTCCGAACCTTTTGTTATTAGTTATGGTGTTGTGATCAAGATAAAATTCCTGACATCTATCAGATATGTGGCACCTGGAAAAAAAACTAATTTGCAGCATGTCAGCTTTATTCTGATGTACTCGCTCCGTACGGCTGGATCAGAAGAAATATGTTTATAAATGGCAAGCTCTTACTTTTTATTAACACTTTTGTACATTTTGTTTGTCACTGGACTTTGTGAAAGTAATACCAGTAATGATAGAATTTCATACATGATCATTTTGTGTTATGTGAAGGAAATGAAAGGCGTAAATATGATATGAAAAGTAAAGACAAAATGGAAAAATTGTATGTATCCAATGGATATTGCTGTTATTTTCTACTGGTTATTATATATATTATACTAAGGGTGTGCATAAGGGTGATAGATCAATATAGCAAACAATGAAGGGGTACTCCGGCAATATTTTTTATTAATCCTAAATTCTTGGGCTGCAGCCATTCCTGGTGCTCAGACCTAGTACATCACACTGCTGCTCATCCTTTCACCGGCCATGGGAGATCGCTGTAGCCTGGCAATTAGCTGGGCTACAATGTGACGTGTCAGGCCCCAAAACCAGGAAGAAGACCAGGGCCGGAGGCTAGGAGACCACTATCAATAGCATTGGGGGAGTGGCAGGAAGCAAGCCTCTGTCTCTCTCCTCTAGCCTCTCTCTCCAGCTGGTTGGGAAGAGCGGCCAGTTGTCCTCTGAGTGAATAGAGTGGCACACACTTGACCATCGCTCTATCCATTGCCTTCGGCTGTCCATGCATGCTGGGAGTTGAAGTTTTGCAACAGCTGGAGGCACTCAGGATGGGAAACACTAGTATAGGGGATAACATGGGGTTCGGACTACTGGAACAACCACCAATCAGAAGAATGAGCCATTTGTCCCCAAGTGAATAGAGTGGCATATACTTAACCATTGCTTCATCCATTGTCTAAGGGAGATCCTTAACATTGCCGAACATGGGCGCAGCCACTCTATTCACTCGGTGAACAACAGGCCTCTTGTTCTGATCAGTGGTCACAACAGATAACTTTTGTTGTAGGGTCTGTGCATCCTATAAAGATACATTACGCAGCGTACCTGGGTTCCTTCTAAAGGGGGTTCCATAACAGCCACATGGGCAGGCTCTATGGTTTGCATACCACCACCACAATTATTTTCTACTAGTACGTCACTGAATTCGTTTTTTACTTTTCTCAAGCTAAATATGCCCAGTATTTGGCTGGTGCATTAACTTAGCAAACGTAAGAGTTGTGTTTTCAATACATAAATTAACTCTCTTTGAAAGGACAATAAGTCATAGGAAGGCTGCATGCTGTGACAGTAATGTGGATACATGACAAATGCCTCGGGGAAGGCGGTATCTGTCTTACGCTGTCTGTTTCTGATTAATTTGTTTTGCAGATACAGAAAATTTCAACAGGTCACCTCTGCCGAAAGGGACTGTCCTATGTGCGGTAGTTATTTCTTCACAACACTCCCTTTATCAAAATTCACAAACCTCAGACTATGAATGTTAAAGGGGTTCTCCACCATAAGGTGATTTTAGTACGTACCTGGCAGACAGTAATGGACATGCTTAGGAAGGATCTATGCTTGTCTTGGAGCTAAATGGCTATTTTGTGAGATTACCATAACACTGTGGCTAGCATTTTGTGAACTGGTATTTCCTGCTTGAGTTTTCTTTTTCTTTTTTTTTTTACTACAAATTCCATAATTCCGTTTTCCTCCCTCCCACACATCAGCCACCCCACCCATTGAAACATGAATGAGCTGAATCCATTCAAAAGACCTGTGGTTTTCAATCAGGGTGCCTACAGCTGTTGCATTAGTGCAGATTGATCTCTCTCCCACCAAGCGATCCCTCCACCCATTGAAGCAGACAGGCTCCCTGTCATCAGCTGACTACTGAGTCAGGTCTCGACTGCATTGCAACCTGGGAAAAATCAGAGATAACCGTCATTTTGTATGCTGTTAAAAATAAATATTGGGGTGAAAATCACAGAAGAATTGTGAGAAAACTGTCACACACAGGTACAGACACTATAGTATGAACTACACTAACTTTACAGCCCCTGTAGCATAGTCAAATGAAAAAAAAAATCCTTGAATATCCCTTTAAGTCTATTTAAACATGTCATAAATGGTTAGTTGGGTTCTTTGGTTTACTAAATCCATTTTCATTGATAAGGTCATTGGGGGAGATTTATCATTATTTGTCTATTGTAGACACAGATCTACCCCTTTACACTGCTTGTCTATTTTACATAATTTGATAAATCTTGTGCAAATATAGAAACGCCCCCCTTGCTCTACCGTACACTCCTTCTCTACCTGACAGGAAAAGTGGACGTAGGGATTTTGTTCTATTGCTTTTGAGGCCAGGATTCCATTGAGGTTTTTTGTCCATCAGCAAAAACGCTTTTTCCTGCGTTTTGTCAGTTTTTCTTGCGTTTTTTTTTTTCTTGAATTTTTGCTGGTGTGTGTAAACAAAAAAAATTACTAAACTTCTTGTTGTTTTGTTTTCTTTGAAATTTAGATACGTGAATGCGAAGGACAATGGCAGATTTGGTGGATTGCGATGATGAACATCGTCAAGAAAAGGCATAACGAGGGCTGTGGGGGAGTGTTTTTTTAAATAAACATTTTTTCAATGTGTTGAGTTTTTTATAATTGAATTTTCAGGCTTAGTAGTGGAAGGCGTCTTGTAGACAGAATCCATTACCAAGCTGGGGATTAGCGTTAGCCCCCAGAACAGCTAGCGCTAACCCCCAATTATTACCCCAGTACCCACCGTCACAGGGGTTTGGGAAGAGCAGGTACCAACAGGCCCGGAGCGTCAAAAATGGTGCTCCTGGGCCTAGGCGGTAACAGGCTGGCGTTATTTAGGCTGAGGAGGGCCTGTAACAATGGTCCTCACCCACCCTGGTAACATCAGGCTGTTGCTGCTTAGTTGGTATCTGGCTGATAATGAAAAAATGAGGGAACCACACACTTTTTATTGTTTTTTTTTTTACCAAAAAAAAATATGCATTGGGTTCCCCTATTTTCAGTATCAGTATCAGCCAGATACCAACCAAGCAGCAAAAGCCTGACGTTACCAGGGTGGGCAAGGACCATTATTACTGGCCCTCCCCAGCCTAGATAACACCAGCCTGTTACTGCCTAGGCCCAGGAGCACCATTTTTGAAGCTCCGGGCCTGTTGGCTCTGGTTCTTCCCGGCACCCCTGAGGCAGTGGGTAACGGGGTAATAAATGGAGGTTAGCGCTAGCTGATTTTGGGGCTAACGCTAAGCTCCGGCTTAGTAATGGATTCCATCTTTAAGACAGCTTCAAATACTAACCCTGAAAATTAAACTATAAAAAACATGACACATTGAAAAAAAATGTATTTGAAAAAAACACTCCCCCACAGCCCTCGTTAACCATTTTATTGAAATTTAAAAAAACGCTGGTCGTCGCATTCCACCGAATCTGACGTAGTCCTCCACATTCACGTATTTGAAATGAGAAGAAAAGAAAAACAATAAATATGGGTTAGTAGATTTTTTGCGCTCTCCCCTGGGAAGAGCGCACATAATGCAGCATGTTCTTATACAGGGAGCCTCCAATTGTTGCTGAACTATAACTCCCATCATGGGCGGCTGAAGTTAAGCAACAGCTGGAGTCTCCCAGTTTGGGAACACACTGTTCTGTTCCCATTATGCAAGACGCATAATGTGAACAGAGATCTGTCCCTCTGCCCTTGGACTACTACTCCTTAAATGCGGATCGCAGCAGATCATTCTCTGGAGATCTGCTGTGATCCGCATTTAAGTTAACAAGCCGGCAGTACATGCGTCTACACTTCGCTGCCCGCGGCTTCTATATACACTGTCATAATTCATAATCCCCGCTGCCGGAACACAGGAATTCTTATTGGTGAATAGTTATTGACCAATCAGAGCTCCCCTCTCCCGGCGGTGGGGATTATGAATTATGACAGTGTATATAGAAGCTGGTGACAGCACGATGTAGCCGCATGTACCGCCAGCTTGTTAACTTAAATGCGGATCGCAGTGGGTCTTTGCAGAAGGACCTGGTGCGATCTGCACCTCAGCCCCTGGACTACAACTCCCATCATGGGCCGAGTTTGTCCATGATGGGAGTAGTAGTCCTATAAAGTCCCGCAGCCGGAGAATGTGCAAGTGCCATTCCTCAGCAGCGCCGAGGTACTACAACTACTCCTATCATGGGATAGACTCTGTCCCATGATAGGAGTAGTAGTCCAAGGGCAGAGGAGCAGATCGCAGCAGATCATTCTCCGGAGATCCGCTGTGATCCGCATTTACTAACTATACAAGCCGCGGCACATAACGCTACACTGCGCTGCCCGCCGGCTCCTATATACAGTTCTTATAACTCATAATCCCTGCCGGGAGACAGAAGCTCTGATTGGTTAATAGCTATTCAGCAATCAGAGATCCCGTCTCCCGGTGGCGGGGATTATGAATTATGACAGTGTATACAGGAGTCGCAGTGAAGCTTCATGTGCCGCCGGCTTTTACAGTTAATAAATGCGGATCGCAGCGGGTTTCTGGATAATGACCCCGTGCGATATGCCCCCCAGCCCCTGGACTACAACTCCCATCATGGGCAGAGTCTGTCCATGATGGGAGTAGAAGTCCTTACTGTCCCAAAATATACACCTTGGTATGTGTCCTCCGAATTGGTTTATATTTGCGCAAGAAAAGAGCTATTGCTTACAAAAAACGCAGTTAATAAATTTGATTCTACAGATTTTGCGCAAAAAAATGTGCAAAAATAAAAAAGCACCAAAAAAAGTTCTATATACAATGATATATTTCCCTCATTGTGAATTAATAGAGGGGGCACCTTGCTCAAAATACTAGAAGAAATGGTTATAAAGTGGTCCTCCTTTGCTGTGGAGGTCCTGAATTACACAGACAACCTATTGGGTCATATGTAAGGGTGCGTTCCCACACGGCGTATACGCAGCGTATTTGACTCTGCGCAAAATTAACGCCAGCAGCGGGAAATATGCTGCGTATTCCTTGCTCACTATACACAGAGGGCTTTCCGGGCGGCAGCCCTATGTGTGCAGTAAGTTTTGTAGGCAGAGCCGCACGTCACAGTCACGCCGGTACACGGCCCCGCCTCTAAAACTCACTACATGCATAGGGCTGCCGCCGGAAAGCCCTGTGTGTATTGGGAGCAAGGAATACGCAGCGTATTTCCCGCTGCTGCCGTAAATTTTGCCCAGCGTCAAATATGCTGCGTATGCGCCCTGTGGGAACGCACCCTAATACTTAATTTCTCCTATGGTGGCACTGCAGGGAAATCGAACACTTAGTGTCAGGTTTCTACACAAATAATAGCTTAATAGCTGATTCTTTAGGTGCCAGCAGGAAAAGGGAGGGGGCTTTGTGATCTGCTAATTGTCAATGGACTCTTTTAATATGTAGGGATTGTTCCTTTCAGAGTTTGAAAGAAATGTCAGCAAAAGTTTGTTTCAGGATCCCCAGTCTAGACAACTATTGATGTGACATATGATGAGCAAGTATGTCTTGATGGGTTTGTCAGATGGTAATGCCAGCCGAGTAAGTGAGCCTTCTTATTAGAAACTTATTCTGCTTCTACTGTCCATCATTTAACAAATACAACATGCCATGTTACATGGTTGCAGTGATGCCAACAATGTCTAAATTGATGTCTTCTTGTCTGTACCAATCAATCCAAATAGAAGATTCTCTTCTGAGGAGGGACAACACAGATTGGCTGACAGTGGTGAAGATATCGCAAAGATTTTATTCATGGTTAAGTGTGGCATGACTCCCAGGGTATATACCACACAGTAACCACCACACTAACTCATACAAAAAGCCCATAAAATGCAATGTGTTGGCAGAAGTGTCCTTGCTCAGCTGTCAACTCTTCTGACTAGAAAATTCTCCCTCTCAGAGCAAAAACTGGATTTTAGAAGCGAGACTTCTCTCACAGACCATCTAGAAGTTTCTACATAGAAACTAATCTGAGGAGGGTCATGTGACCAATGTTCCATGCATCCTTTACAAGTGTAGCTTACCAGCGGTGGCAGTATAGAGTTATAGTTACATAGTTACATAGTTAGTACGGTTGAAAAAAGACATATGTCCATCAATTTCAACCAGGGAATTAAGGGGTAGGGGTGTGGCGCGATATTGGGGAAGGGATGAGATTTTATATTTCTTCATAAGAATTAATGTTATTTTGTTCCAGGAATGTATCTAATCCTGTTTTAAAGCTGTTAATTGTTCCTGCTGTGACCAGTTCCTGAGGTAGACCGTTCCATAAATTCACAGTCCTCACGGTAAAGAAGGCGTGTCGCCCCCCCTTGAGACTAAACTTTTTCTTCTCCAGACGGAGGGAGTGCCCCCTCGTCCTTTGGGGGGGTTTAACCTGGAACAGTTTTTCTCCATATTTTTTGTATGGGCCATTAATATACTTATATACGTTTATCATATCCCCCCTTAAACGTCTCTTCTCAAGACTAAACAATTGTAACTCCTTTAATCGCTCCTCATAGCTAAGATGTTCCATGCCCCATATTAGTTTAGTCGCGCGTTTCTGCACCCTTTCCAACTCCGCAGTGTCCCTTTTATGAACAGGTGCCCAAAACTGAACAGCATATTCCAGGTGAGGCCGTACCAATGCTTTATAAAGGGGGAGTATTATGTCCCTGTCCCTTGAGTCCATGCCTCTTTTGATACATGACAATAATATCCTGCCGGCTTTGGAAGCAGCAGTCTGACATTGCATGCTATTCTGTAGTCTGTGATCTACAAGTACACCCAGATCCTTCTCTACCAGTGACTCTGCCAGTTTAATCCCCCCTAAGACATACGATGCATGCAGGTTATTAGTACCCAGATGCATAACTTTACATTTATCCACATTGAACCTCATTTGCCAAGTGGATGCCCAGACACTTAGTCTATCCAAGTCATCTTGTAACTTATGCACATCCTCTATAGACTGTACTGTGCTACAAAGCTTGGTGTCATCTGCAAAGATAGAAACACAGCTGTTAACCCCTTAACGACGCAGGACGTATATTTACGTCCTGCGCCGGCTCCCGCGATATGAAGCGGGATCGCGCCGCGATCCCGCATCATATCGCGTCGGTCCCGGCGCTAATCAACGGCCGGGACCCGCGGCTAATACCACACATCGCCGATCGCGGCGATGTGCGGTATTAACCCTTTAGAAGCGGCGGTCAAAGCTGACCGCCGCTTCTAAAGTGAAAGTGAAAGTGACCCGGCTGCTCAGTCGGGCTGTTCGGGACCGCCGCGGTGAAATCGCGGCGTCCCGAACAGCTGATCGGACACCGGGAGGGCTCTTACCTGCCTCCTCGGTGTCCGATCGACGAATGACTGCTCCGTGCCTGAGATCCAGGCAGGAGCATTCAAGTGCCGATAATGCTGATCACAGGCGTGTTAATACACGCCAGTGATCAGCATAGGAGATCAGTGTGTGCAGTGTTATAGGTCCCTATGGGACCTATAACACTGCAAAAAAAATGTAAAAAAAAAGTGTTAATAAAGGTCATTTAACCCCTTCCCTAATAAAAGTTTGAATCACCCCCCTTTTCCCATAAAAAAAATAAAACAGTGTAAAAAAAATAAAAATAAACATATGTGGTATCGCCGCGTGCGTAAATGTCCGAACTATAAAAATATATCATTAATTAAGCCGTACGGTCAATGGCGTACGCGCAAAAAAATTCCAAAGTCCAAAAAAGCGTATTTTGGTCACTTTTTATATCATTAAAAAATGAATAAAAAGTGATCAAAAAGTCCGATCAAAACAAAAATCATACCGATAAAACTTCAGATCACGGCGCAAAAAATGAGTCCTCATACCACCCCATACGTGGAAAAATAAAAAAGTTATAGGGGTCAGAAGATGACATTTTTAAACGTATAAATTTTCCTGCATGTAGTTATGATTTTTTCCAGAAGTGCGACAAAATCAAACCTATATAAGTAGGGTATCATTTTAACCGTATGGACCTACAGAATAATGATAAGGTGTAATTTTTACCGAAATATGCACTGCGTAGAAACGAAAGCCCCCAAAAGTTACAAAATGGCGTTTTTTTTTCGATTTTGTCGCACAATGATTTTTTTTTTCCGTTTCGCTGTGCATTTTTGGGTAAAATGACTAATGTCACTGCAAAGTAGAATTGGCGACGCAAAAAATAAGCCATAATATGGATTTTTAGGTGGAAAATTGAAAGGGTTATGATTTTTAAAAGGTAAGGAGGAAAAAACGAAAGTGCAAAAACGGAAAAACCCTGAGTCCTTAAGGGGTTAATACCATCCTCTATATCATTGATAAATAAATTAAACAACAGCGGTCCCAGTACTGAACCTTGGGGTACACCACTAATAACCGGGGACCAATCAGAGTACGAATCATTGACCACCACTCTCTGGGTACGATCCATGAGCCAGTGTTCAATCCAGTTACAAACTAAAATTTCCAAACCCAAAGACCTTAACTTACCTGTCAGATGTCTATGAGGGACAGTATCAAACGCTTTAGCAAAATCCAGAAACACTATATCCACAGCCATTCCTCTGTTAAGGCTTCTACTCACCTCTTCATAAAAGCAAATTAGATTGGTTTGACAACTTCTATCCTTAGTAAACCCATGATGGCTATCACTTATAATACAATTATCCCCTATGTATTCCTGTATGTAATCCCTTATAAGTCCTTCAAACAATTTACCCACAATGCACGTTAAACTTACCGGTCTATAGTTTCCTGGGGAAGACCTAGAGCCCTTTTTGAAGATTGGCACCACATTCGCCTTGTGCCAGTCCCTTGGCACAATACCAGACACCAGAGAATCTCTAAATATCATGAACAGGGGTACAGATATTACTGAACTTACCTCTCTAAGAACTCTTGGGTGTAGTCCATCCGGTCCTGGGGATTTGCTTACATTTAT
Source organism: Hyla sarda (assembly GCF_029499605.1). NCBI lineage: Eukaryota > Metazoa > Chordata > Amphibia > Anura > Hylidae > Hyla > Hyla sarda. The sequence goes on from NC_079193.1 coordinate 35,787,023, forward strand.
ATCACATAACTTACCTTGTACCATCTCTACATTAAGCCAGTTCAGTACATTACATGATGTGTTACCAGCACTGACCTGGCCAATGTCAGCTCCTTCTTCCATAGTGTATACAGAACTAAAGAACCCATTCAGTAGCTCCGCCTTCTCTTGATCGCCTGTGACAACCTCCCCATTATCATTATTAAGGGGTCCTACATGCTCTGTCCTTGGTTTTTTTGCATTTATATATCTAAAAAAATATTTAGGATTACCGTATTTTTTGCCATATAAGACGCTCCGGCATATAAGACGCACCCAATTTTAAAGGAGGAAAATCTAGAAAAAAAAGATTCTGAACCAAATACTGTAGTAAAATATTTTATATCAGTATAGTTCCCCCACAATAGTTGGCAGTATAGTTCCCCCACAATAGTTGGCAGTATAGTTCCCCCACAATGGTAGGCAGCTCCTCCCCCCCTCCCCCCACAATAGTTGGCAGTATAGTTCCCCCACAACAGTAGGCAGCTCCTTCCCCCTCCCCCCCACAATGATTGGCAGTATAGTTCCCCCACAATAGTTGGCAGTATAGTTCCCCCACAATGGTAGGCAGCTCCTCCCCCCTCCCCCCCACAATGGTTGGCAGTATAGTTCCCCCACAATAGTTGGCTGTATAGTTCCCCCACAATGGTTGGCAGTATAGTTTCCCCACAATAGTTGGCAGTATAGTTCCCCCACAATGGTAGGCACTGGCAGCTCCCCCCCCCACAATAGTTGGCAGTATAGTTCCCCCACAATGGTAGGCAGCTCCCCCCCCCCTCCAAAATGGTAGGCAGCTCCCCACCCTCCACAATGGTTGGCAGTATAGTTCCCCCACAATGGTTGGCAGTATAGTTCCCCCACAATGGTTGGCAGTATAGTTCCCCCACAATGGTTGGCAGTATAGTTCCCCCACAATGGTTGGCAGTATAGTTCCCCCACAATGGTTGGCAGTATAGTTCCCCCACAATGGTTGGCAGTATAGTTCCCCCACAATGGTTGGCAGTATAGTTCCCCCACAATGGTTGGCAGTATAGTTCCCCCACAATGGTTGGCAGTATAGTTCCCCCACAATGGTTGGCAGTATAGTTCCCCCACAATGGCTGGCAGTATAGTTCCCCCACAATGGCTGGCAGTATAGTTCCCCCGCAATAGTAGGCAGCTCCCCCCCACAGACATACAGCTTCCAGCCATATACAGTGTATGGCTGGAGGCTGTATCTCTGTGTGCTGCCCCCACAGTGATCCGGTCACTGCTCCTCTGGCCCAGTGTCACATCTACTGCTATGGCCTATGGACCATAGCAGTAGGTGCCGGGACCGGAGGAGCGGTGACCGGAACGCTGAAGATTACACACCGCCGGTCACTCACCAGGCCCCGGTCGGCGTGCTTCTTCCTCCGGTCCTCCGGCGCCTCTATGGTTGTACGCACGGGACGTCACTGAGGTCCCGTGCGTACAACCATAGAGAGGCAGAGGATCGCAGGAAGACCGCAGGAGGACCGGAGGAGGACGCGCATCGGCCGGGGAATGGTGAGTGACCCGCGGACATCCTTATGTCCCGAAAAGATTTTTCGGGACATAGGGATGTCCGGCATAGGAAAACCTATGATTTTATCTGCCCGGGCCGGCTCCTGTGTGCGGCTGCAGGCGGGGGCCGTCCAGAGCAAGTAAAAACTAATACTGTATATTAAAAACCAGGGGGCCTCCAGCTGTTGTGAAACTACAACTACCAGCATGCCCAGACAGCCTTTGCCGGTCCGGGCATGCTGGTAGTTGTAGTTTCAGAACAGCTGGAGGCCCCCTGGTTTTTAGTATACAGTTATTAGTAATTCACTTGCCCGGCACCCGGAACTGTATGTTCCAGGCATAGGGCAATAAACATAGCCGGTGAGAGGTGAAAAATTCACCGGCAGTCATGAGGCTGCTGCGGGTGGGGAGCGGGTAGTCAGCGCTGTACCGCACCGCCGCAGCCTCTGTACTTACAGCTGACTTCCCGCTCTCGCCCGCAGCAGCCTCGGGCGTATATTCGCCGTATAAGACGCACCAACTTTTCCCCCCACGTTTTGGGGAAGAAAAAGTGTGTCTTATACGGCGAAAAATACGGTAGTTTTGCTTTCTTTGGCCACCTGTCTCTCATTTTGAATTTTTGCTGTTTTTATTACATTTTTACAGATTTTATTAAGCTCCTTGTACTGTTTAAATGTTATAGCTGACCCATCAGATTTGTATTTTTTGAAGGCTATTTTTTTGTTGTTTATTGCTCTTTTAACATCATGTGTCAGCCATGTAGGATTTAGTTTTAATCGTTTATATTTGTTCCCCTTTGGTATATATTTAGCTGTATAGTTATTTAGAGTTGATTTAAAGATGTCCCATTTACCTTCTGTATCAGTATTTGACAACCCCTCCCCCCAGTCTATGTCCTGTAGTGCAGCCCTCAGCCCAGGGAAGTTTGCCTTTTTAAAGTTATATGTTTTTGCCTTCCCCGTCTGTCTTTGTTTTCTACATTTTAAGTCAAAAGTAACTATATTGTGGTCGCTATTACCAAGGTTTTCCCGCACAGTTACATTACCAACCAGCTCTGCGTTGTTGGAAATGATCAGATCCAACAAGGCATCACTTCTTGTTGGGTCCTCCACAAACTGGCCCATAAAATTATCCTGCAATAAATTTAGGAATTGTCGCCCCTTTGTAGTTTTAGCCAACCCCAGGCCCCAATCTATATCTGGATAGTTAAAATCTCCCATTATTACCACTGTACCTGCCCGGGTTAAATATTAACCCTGCAGGTTACACATGTTTACCTCACTATATAAAGATACAAATTCAGACATTAATGTAAAGGAACTAGGTTCTAAAAAATCGTGTATCATCAAGCTACAGTGTTTTATCCTCAAATCTAGGTGGATTCACTTTTCCATATTCAGTATCTTTTTACCAGCATCTTCTAAGTTTTATTGCTACAGAGCTCTAAATCCCCTGCCTAGACATAGATAACATGCCGGCTGTCTAAAGATGTCTATGAATGGAGATTAGGGGCTTATGGCATACTTGGTTATTATGAAGTCAGATGTAAAAACAATATGCAATATGTTGGGGGTGAGAGCAAGTTATGTTTTCCTATTGGGTATCATCCATGTTGTCTCTTGTCTTGTGTATTTGTGCCCCTACCGATTTTGTCATTACCACCATGGTGTCTGACCAGCAGGTAACTACATGCATGGTACACAGGAGTTAAAGGGGTACTCCACCGCCCCAGTGTTCAGGACATTTTGTTCCGGACACTGGCTGTGGGGGTCACGACGTCACAGCCATGCCCCTCATGATGTCATGCCCCCTCAATGCAAGTCTATGGGAGGAGACATGGCAGTCACCACGCCCCTCCCATAGACTTGCATTGAGGGAGCGTGGCTTGACGTCACGACCCCCGCAGCCCGCACCCAGCATTCGGAACAAAATGTTCCAAACACTGGGACAGTGGAGTACCCCTTTAAGCCCATACACACACATTTAATGCTCACTGCTGCTACCTCTCGTAGAAAACATTACTTAAGTATAACCTTTCAGAATTCTCTAGAACATTCTGGTACAAAATGGAGCTAGTACAATTAACTTGCTATATAAACCCAATTTATTTAGACCTCAGGCTCTCAACTCTGAAGTAGTTGTAGATCTTATGGTCTGAAGGTCTCTAGTCAGCAGGAGTCTACAGCTGCCTCAGGCCTTAAGCCAAAGACTCAGAATTGAGTGTACCAGGACTGGCTACTATGGTGCCTTCTCTAAGATATCCAGCATATGGTTTCTTAGGAAGTGCCCTGGGGGATAAAGACTAAACCTCTACAGTGCAGCCCATCTTCTTTACATTTGTAGTGAAGCTCAGGGTAATATTTGGGGTCTAAATGTCCACTCAAGCTACTGTGACATATAATCAGCTGAACATATGAGTGACAAGTACCGGTTGACCCTGATGTACTACTGTGTCAACCGTGGAGATCACCACAGCCATGGTGTCTGCCTGCAGCTTTTTTTCTGCTGTCTAAATAGGTCACTTCATGCAGCTGCACCGCCAAGCACACATAGCATCACCATATTGCTTCTTGACTTCAAAATCTAAGGAGGAGTTGTTCTGTGTCAATGAAGGTACATATGTCTTGGGGGCTGTGCTCTTATGTTGTTCAGGGTGTTATGAAACATGCTTATTCCATGCGTATAGCCAAGGTTAGTCAGAATTCCATAAAAGATAGGGGTGTAGGGGCCTCAAGGTGCCATAGAGTCACAGAGCAATTCCCAGACATAACAACTGATGCAACCTGTCAGTTGTGTAAAGGCTGGTTGTGGCAGAGAGTATCCTCTCAGGGACCAACACAGTTGGTTGGGCTGGGAGACAACAGCCCCACCCGACTTGGTACTCTAGCAGATTTAGTCATTAGTGATGAGCTGCAGGGGCCCTATTCGAATTTGCAATATTTTGCGAATATCTGGACGAATATTCGTTCCTATGTTTGCGAAATTCGCATATTCGCTATGTTCGTTCCTTTTTTCCATACGAAAATTCGTAATTAAAGGGTACCTTTCATCAAAAAAACTTTTGATATATTATGGATTAATATATGCAAAATAACTTTCCAATAGCATGTTGTAAAAAAATATGCTTCTTTCTATTTAATTTTCCACTTTGAAAAAATGACCACTAGGGGTCTCCCTTCCAGTCTTTTTTTTTTTTTATAGATTTCAGACTCATGCAGGAGTCCTAAATCTCAGACTGCAGCTGGGACACAGACAAACTCACCACTGCTCACTGCCAGGGAGCAATATTGAGCTTGTCTGTGTCCGGGCTGCAGTCTGAGATTTAGGACTCCTGCATGAGTCTGAAATCTATAAAAAAAAAAAGGGAGACCCCTAGTGGTCATTTTTTCAAAGTGGAAAATTAAATAGAAAGAAGCATATTTTTTTATAACATGCTATTGGAAAGTTATTCTGCATACATTAATCTATAATGTATCAAAAGATTTTTTGATGAGAGGTACCCTTTAAATTCTCATAGTGCGCATGCACGATTATATCTTTCACCTAAAAGAAGGGAGGAATCAGTGTACTCTGGAAGTGCCGATATTTGCGAATATTTGCATATTCGCATATATGAAATATTGACGCTCCACGCTTCACACAGTAAATAATATTGAAGCCCTCTTCGGACCACCAGCTGGAAGCAAGTAGGGATGATCACTTTTATTTACATAGTACACATCATTGTTGTAGGGGGAAAAAAGGAATATTCGTCATTACGTGTGTATATATATATATATATATATATATATATATATATTCGAAATATATGCGAAATCGCGAAGTGACGATATTTGCGGTAAAAATTAGCATTTCGAATATTCGCGCTCAACACTAGTCACCAACATGAGTGCAACGTTTGGGTACTGCAGCACAATGGAGACACGAAGCTTCATACCACAGAATGTCACATAGTGCACAGTCAATGCTTTTTCCATAAAAGCCAAGACAACAATATAATCCAGCAATGTAGCCTGGGCTCACTTTCTCTGAAAGAAGATCCACAGGTAGTTTACTGGCTTTCTTGTAATGGCAATGCCGTCTTTATCATTGCTCCATGAGAATTAACTAGAAATCAAATGCTACAGAAACATTAGTCTGAAAAGCCATTTGGTGTGAAGCATTTGAGGTGAAATAATTGAAGCCGAATATAATAATTCACTGATGGATTTCCTGATCTGTATTCACACTGGTCCCGGGTTTAGCTATTTGTAACAGTCACGTTAAACTTCTCTCATTGATTCTAAAGCTTCCATGTTAGGAAATGGATTATCAGAACAGGCTTCAATAGACCAATGGCAGGATTAAGATGGCGCTGACCAGACCAAACGGTGCGCAGCAAAATGCGTTGCATCCTGGTAGATAAAACTTTCTGTTCACCATTCCGGTTGTGTCGTTTGGTCCGGTCAGCATCATCTTAATCCTGCTGTTGGTCTATTGAAGCCTGTTCTGATAATCTGTTGTTCGGAGGCTGGAGGCTGCAGACGGGATCGTTGTTGATCAGCATTACACGCATATCATTGTTGTGTATGATGGTACACAACCATACAAGGTAAGCGGCCCTTGGTCTCTGATCATTCTTTTTTTTTTTCTCATTTGAAAGTTTTTAATTTAATGTTATAAGCATACAGGAAAGAAAAATGAATAGAAAAGTCAAACATTCCTTCTAGACATATACTAATACAATGTTGGTACAGGAGGAATGTATAAATCAATAATAACCTCTCAAAACAACAAGGGCATACAATGCATGAGTATAGAAATATCCTTTGCGAGCAGAATAAATAGCTTGCTGGACAATCACAAGCCATACTGATGTGAACAACCTCAACTAAAGCCATGGATACTGCGAGATGTGAATAGTGTAATAGAGATTAAATTGAGGAATTAAGTGAGACCCAAAACAAAACAAGAACCTAACTAGTGTAGGAGATCAGATGTAGTCATTGTTGTGTATCATCCGAAAGACATATAGTAAGGTATTCTGGTGTATGTGTGAAGGACGTCCATGGGAGCCACAGTATAGAATTTGTCTCAGATTTAGGAGTGTTGGTATGTAACAAATCCTCCATCCTGCAGAGCCTATTAATTTCAGCAAACCCTTCTGTTATCGACAGAGGTCGTGAAGACTTCCATAGTCTTGGTATTACTATTCTAGCAGCCAATATTAAGAATCTAAAAAGGGAACTGAAGGTACGTGTAGGACTACCTGGGAACATAGAGAGAAGAAGTGGTGCAGGGTCATTCTCCATCTGTTCACCCGTGACCTTATGGGTGATCTCTAATACCTTTGACCAGAACGGAGATATTAAGGGACAGGACCACCAAATGTGGCTCATGGTGTCTGTTCCCTGGTTGCATCTCCAGCACTGTGCAGAGGATTGAGGATAAAATTTGTGTAAAAGAGATGGAACCCTGCACCACCTGGATATGATTTTGTAATTCGTTTCCTGAATGCTGCCCGCTTTAGACAATTTATGACAGAGAAGGAAAGAGGTGTTCCAATCTGTGTCTGTGAACGATCTGTGTAGTTACTTTTCCCAGCTCTGCACAAAAATAGGCATTCGTTCTCGAGATCTAGTAAGTAGTAGATTGTATATTAAAGAGATAGATTTTGTAACAGGTTCAGATGCTGTGCAGAGCTGTTCAAAGGGGGTTAAGTCCCTAAATAGAGATAGTTCAATCCTCTGGGTTCTCACAAAATGTCATAATTTGGTATATTCTAATTATAGGGTAGTTGTCTGAGGAGTTCCTGGAAGCAATTCTGAAAAACTTTTCACGGATGAGTCAGACGTAACTAAAAACACTGTTAAGGGCAGGTGGTGGGGAAAGTTCAAAAATTTAGAAGAGGATAGGCCTGGTTTAAAATACGGATTACCAAATAAAGAAATTAAAGGACCGTCTTTGGAAAAGAGGGGTGTTTAATCAAGTAGGTCCTGCAGAATGCTCTAAGAGGATGAGATATGGGTGGGAGTTCCTTGTTGTTTATAGGAAGAGCAGAGAGAGGCAACCAGGTAAGAGCAGTGAAGGGGCAACCTGATGTAATAGATTCTAATAGGATCCACAATGTCCTCAGTGGGGCATGGAAACCATCTAAAAGTCTAGAAAAAATGGTGGCCATGTAGTAGAGTTTGCAATCCGGCAGGCCTAGGCCTCCATCTATCTTGCGTCTAACAAGAGTCCAATGGGCAATCTGTGGTGGTTTGTGGGACCAAACAACATTTTTGAGGAGAGACGTTAGCATAGAAAAGAAAGAATAAGGAAGATAGATAGGTAAGGTTTGAAAAAGATATAGTAATCTGGGAAGGACGTTCATTTTGACTATGTTTATCCTGCCTATCCAGGAGAAGTTTTGTTTTTCCCATTTTAATAGATCTGTTCGAATTTGAGCAATGAGTGGAGGGAAGTTGAGAGTGTATGTGTCAGAAAGAGAAGAGGGAACTTTCACCCCTAGGTATTTAATAGAGCAATTATACCAGGAAAAATGAAAATTGGATCGGATTCTGGACACATCTTGCTTCGCCAATCCGACATCAAGAGCCACACTTTTCGAAAGGTTGATTTTGTAGTCACTAAAGGAAAAGTATTCCTTGATGGTGGCCAATAAGGCCGGTAAAGATAGATGAGTATTGGTCAGGTAGAGAAGAAGATCGTCAGCAAATGCTGAGCATTTATATTCAGTGTGAGGTAAAGTGAGGCCCTTGAGGTCTCTGATCATTCTTAACCTTCCTCCGGTGTGTTATGCTATAGAGCGTTTTTTTTTTCTTTTTATGGATGTTTGGAATTGGGTTGACTTATAAATTACTTCTCTCTGCTTTCATCCCCTTTTTTCCAGAAAGTGTGTCTGCCCGTCTCCTCAGCACCATACGGCCATGCCGTCTAGTTAAGTCCTTTCATTTCCCTGGACATGTTTAGAGGCGAGTGAAGAGAAAGATCGTTTTCAGTCTTTAACAGCTTCAGATCCTAACAACAAATCCTGTTCAGCAACAAGAAGAAAGACACTGGAAGCTCGGCACTGTGTAAGGAAATTGTCCAGTGGGATTCTATAAAGGATTATTATAAAGGTTTGTTAAAAAGGTTACATACACATTTGTAATTGATCTACTTTTAACCCCTTGAGGGCACAGCCAATTTTCATTTTTGCGTTTTTTCCCCCTCACTCTATTGATTGCTATTACTGTTCAGTGCTATGCATAGTCATTGCACTGATCTGTGAAATTGGCCTTCTACTTGTATAGTCTTGTATAGTCTTACCGGAGCTGTCAGTGGAGCAGGTTAGGAGAGCTTAGCCAGCCATCTTGACTCATCAGACCCCCACGATTGCGCTATGGGTGATCTAATGAGCCTCACAATCTTCCCCTAATGCTTCAGATGCTGTGATCGGTATTGCTGTGATTACATTTAATACTGGTACTGCAACCTTGTTCTTCCCCCTCTCCACTCATGTAGGGCTCAGTGGCACTGCTAGAGTTTATGAAGATGTTTATCCCCCAGCCGCTGACCACCCCAACCCTCAGCTCCCCCTCCCCCCATCCCAAAAAAATGAAGCTCAACTATCCATGTTCCCATGCCAACAAGCTTTATTCCTAGGAAAGAAACAGCCCAACTCCACTTCTCATCAGCTACCTGTGGCGGCAACATCTCAGGCCTAAATTGATATACCGGGAAGAAGAAAAATATCCAGCATCTGGTAGATGAAAAACGGTATTTGCTTTATTAGTGGCTCAGCATATATACAAAACACATAGCAGATCACAGGATAAAACACCTGACGCGTTTCTAATTTAGTAGCCTTCACACCACTTGTGCCAAGATGATAACTTCCTCTCCTAACCTCTCATAGGCTGCAGAAGTCAATGGCTTACAAGACCGATGGTACAAGAAGCCAATGGCTGTTGTATCCACAAAAGCTTTGAACCAGATCCATGTCCTGAGTATGCAGAGATAGTTGGAATTGGGGCATATCTGGTTATCCTGGGCATCAATATCTAATGCTAGTGATGGATATTTTCCAGGCATGGTCCCACCTCCTCAAACCATGATCATTGCTTCACTGGTTCAAAGTGGAGTTTCCTTGTAGTACTAAGAAATTTATACAACAAACTTCACTCTGCTCCATCTGTATCAACAATGAACACGATTTCAACATCACATTTTTGTTGAGTTGAGTTTTTCTACATTGCCCAATAATATGTGAATGGGTCGTATTACCGCATGTAGTCTAGTTGATAGTAAACATGAAGAGGAGAGTGAAGTCTTTCTGGCCTTTAATCTCAGATGTGACCTTCCAATATACAAGGAAACAATACAGTTCAGTATTTTCTAAAAGTTTCCATAAACATGTATCTTTTTGCAAATATAATCCATATATGCAGGTCTTGCTCACCAACACTACCATAAATGAATTCTTAAGGCTTCCTCTATATGGGATGCCTACTATCCAAGGAACTGAGAGGACAGGTCATAAAGCTTTCTTTAGGCTGTATCCCTCTAGTAAGCTCAGCAGGTAATGTTACCTCTAAAGATGCTCTCTATGTTATCTACAGTATTCTGAATCAATACAAAATAAATAAAATACATTTGTTTGGAAACAGAAAAATAAATGAATAAATTCTACTGACTACCAACAAGTACATAAAGAGTGTTTCTCCAGAGCATCCTGTTTCCTTATAGATTCATGGTTTTTGTAATAACCTCCATGTGAATCCACATTAGATGGGAATATATTGATCAAAAGTTTTGATCGATCAGGGTCTGGGTGCTGAAATCCCACCTATTGCTAGAATTATGGCTCCATAGACTTTTTATAAAATCAGCCTTGTGTAGTGAGTAGAGAGACAGGGAGAGAAGCTTATCTGAATGCTTCTTCCCCCCTCCTTTTAGGAATTGGTGGGGGTCTTATTGCAGTGTCCCAGTATGGTAAATGTTACCAAAGAGTTAATGGTTGTAGTCTGGTTGCAGTTTCCTGACAATGTGACATATCATTAATCTTTTGCTTTGAGTTGTGATACGCTTTGCTTTATAGTTCTGCATATGTCGATACTGTAATGTTATCCTTTGCTGCCGATGGTGTGGACCCTACATCTGTAAGATAACAGATAGCTTGGACTCAAAACAGGTTAATCCAGACCTTGGAACCACAAGGACATAACTCACAGACTCCGGCAACATTACTAATCCTGGTTTAACTTCCAACCCACATCAAGGGGATACAGTATGTGAGCTACCTTCTTGTCACATTAAAGGCATGAAAATCCAAACAGAAAGGAGAAGAATCATAAGAACCATTTTTTTAACCTTTCAGCTGTAAGTGTCTCCAGCCATAACCAGTGCTTGTGGCTTTTATGTCACACCTATGCACTACCCTGCACCCTGCTATCGGAGTTTGCGGCTCAATGACTACTACTATCTTACTATATATTTCTACCCATCAGGAGTTAACCAGTGAAAGCCCCCTTCTTGTTGCATAGTGAGGACTGTTTACCCACCAAAGAGTTTGCCTAATATCCCAAACCTGTCTGCACTATGGCTAGAAGGTGGTACCTACTTATATGAAACAAAGTCCTCCTCACCTCCCTATGTGTTCTCTGCACGGATCCGACACTCAGACACTTTTGTCTTGAAACAGCAAAAACGAAGAATCATCCAGCAGTTTCAAAAGAACAGATGGCTTTATTTTCAAATCTTGGATAAAATCTTGCAACGACTTTACATCACAAAAGACCACATCTTGACGTGTTTCAAGCGCATGCGCTCTTGTTAAAAAAATACACAGACTTCCACACATCATGATTAAATGCTGACGTACCCAGATGCGCTTAATTAAAAGTAAATTGTGACCCAGCCCCGGAATGGGGGAAGGTAATACACAATGATACATGTAGAAACATTTAAAAACAATGTGAACACTGGTCTACATTTGTTCAGTTCACTGCCGCAGTAATGAAAGATATATATATATATATATATATATATATATACACACATACTTAAATACCGTATATACTCAAGTATAAGCCGACCCGAGTATAAGCCGAGACCCCTAATTTCAACCCAAAATCCCAGGAAAAGTTATTGACTCGAGTATAAGCCTAGGGTGGGAAATACATCATCCCCCCCCTGTCATCATCCAGACCCGTCATAAACATTCTCATCATCATCACCCCCTGTCATCATTAGTGTTGAGCGGCATAGGCCATATTCGAATTCGCGAATATTCGCGAATATATGGACGAATATTCGTCATATATTCGCGAATATTCGCATATTCGCAACATTCTCGTTTTATTTTCGCATATGCGAATATTCGCGTATGCGAAAATTAGTATAAGAGAAAATTCGCATATGTGAAAATTAGCGTGTGCAAATTTTCGTATATGCGAAAATTCGCGCCCCAGTCTCACACAGTAGTATTAGAGCCTTCTTTACACCACATAAGCTGGAAGCAGAGAGGGATGATCACTGTGATGTGTACTGTGAAAAAATAAAAAAAACGAATATTCGTAATTACGAATATATAGTGCTATATTCGCGAATATTCGCGAATTCGCGAATATGCGATATTCGCGAATAAAATTCGCATTGCGAATATTCGTGAGCAACACTAGTCATCATCCAGACCCTCATCATCATCACCTGTCATCATCCCCTCGTCATCATCCCACACATCCCCCCTTCATCATCCCCTTGTCATCATCCCCACCCCCCTTCATCATCACCTTGTCATCATCCCCACCCCCCTTCATCATCCCCTTGTAATCATCCCACACACCCCCCTTCATCATCCCCTTGTCATCATCCCCACCCCCCTTCATCGTCCCACACCCCCCCTTCATCATCCTCTTGTCATCATCCCACACCCCCCCTTCATCATCCTCTTGTCATCATCCGCCCTCAGTGGTCTTCAACCTGCGGACCTCCAGAGGTTTCAAAACTACAACTCCCAGCAAGCCCGGGCAGCCATCGGCTGTCCGGGCTTGCTGGGAGTTGTAGTTTTGAAACCTCCGGAGGTCCGCAGGTTGAAGACCACTGCGGCCTTCGACATCATCCAGCCCCCTCTCACCCCCCTTTAGTTCTGTACAGTACTCACCTCCGCTCGGCGCTGGTCCGGTGCTGCAGGACTGTCCGGAGAGGAGGTGGTCCGGTGGGATAGTGGTTCCGGGCTGCTATCTTCACCGGGGGTGCCTCTTCTCCGCGCTTCGGGACCAGAATAGAGGCGTTGCCTTGACAATGACGCAGAAGTACGTTGTCAATGAACGTACCTCTGCGTCGTTGTCAAGGCAACGTGACTATTCTGGGGCCGGGCCCGAAGCGCTTAGAAGAGGCCTCCCCGGTGAAGATAGCAGCCCGGAACCACTATCCCACCGGACGACCTCCTCACCGGACAGTCCTGCAGCACCGGACCAGCGCCGAGCGGAGGCGAGTACTGTACAGAACTAAAGGGGGTGAGAGGGGGCTGGATGATGTCGAAGGCCGCAGTGGTCTTCAACCTGCGGACCTCCAGAGGTTTCAAAACTACAACTCCCAGCAAGCCCGGACAGCCGAAGGTTGAAGACCACTGCGGGTGGAGAGTTCACTCGAGTATAAGCCAAGGGGGGTGTTTTCAGCACGAAAAATCGTGCTGAAAAACTCGGCTTATACTCGAGTATATACGGTATGTGAATAAATCACCATGAGTAAATACTTTCAACCGCTAGTAACCTCCTTGATGTGTGCTGTATAAATGTCACAGATGAGCACAAACCAAAGGAGTATGTGTGAACAAGAACATGCATGGCTGAGCAGGACAAAATAGACAAAGAATAAGAAAATAAAAAAGCAAACAAAAAGACAGAAAAAAACAGAAAACAAAAAATGTATGAATGGATAAGAATAGAATGAATGTGAACACTGGCATAAGTGTTGGACCATATTAGGAATGAAATAAAAACTCCCTACGTAAATTCAAACCTGCTGGCATTCTGGAGTCCAAAGTGAACTGCCAGTAAGCTTCATGTTCCATGATGGAGCTCTGTATATCTCCACCTCATGCACTTAAAAACACTTTCTCAATGGTATATACTACAATAGAATTCAGGCATCTATTATGTTCCTGAATAAAATGTAGGGATGCACTGGAATAATTTCTGCAAAACTGGTGTTAGTGATGTCATTGATGTGCTCTAGGAACCGAGTTTTAAGTCTCCTAGTGGTACACCCCACATATTTTTTATTGCTTTCCTGGTATTCATATATACAATTTGTGGTATTGCAGATGTTTTTGATAGGATAAGTTTTGGTCTGGCAGGCATAGTAAATTATTTACATGGTTTTGCACCACATTTGTAAAAAACCTGCGTTTTTGTTTTGTTTTTTTGTAGTAAGTGTTGGACCATATCAGTAATGAAATTCGCACATACTCCTTTGGTTTGTGTTCATCTGTGACATTCATACAGCACACATCAAGAAGGTTACAAGCGGCTGGAAGTATTTACTCATGGGGATTTAGTCACATATTTAAGTATATATATCTTTCATTACAGCTAGGGATGAGCGAATCGAATCTGACGAATCCGAATTCGTTCCGAATTTCAGGAAAAATTTGCTTTTCCACGAATGCGAATATTGCCGCGATTCGATCGCACAAATCACTTCATTAAACTCCATTTAGTGCGGTCCAGGCTCCAGGGCATCTAAAATGGTGGATCCACATGTGAGGACATGGGGCAAGGAACTCTGGGAAGGTGGGTAGGCGGGATGACGCTGAATCACATGCAGCATGCAGCCTATCAGCAGCCAGCCACCCCTGTGATGTCACAGCCCTATATAATCGGCGGCCATCTTGCGGCCAGTCACTTTAGCGTTCTATTGCAGAGAGAGAGGGACAGAGAGCAGTGTGTTGAACACAAAAGCATTTTTACAGCAGCGATTCACCTCAAGCCCAAATCCAGCCTAGAAGCACTGATAGGGAAGAGAGATATTTTGAGAGAGAAAGTGCAATTGTGAAAGTATTACAGCAGCGATTCACCTCAAGCCCAAATCCAGCCTAGAAGCACTGATAGGGAAGGGAAAGAGATTGAGCATGAAAGTACAATTGTTGGTGAATTACAGCAGTGATTCACCTCAAGCCCAAATCCAGCCTTGAAGCACTGATAGGGAAGGGAGTGAGAATGAAAAAGAAAGTGCAATTTTGGGTGTAGTACACAGCGACTGTGTGCTGCAGCACTGGTGTGTACAACAACTGAAAAGCTAATAGTAGCCAGCCAGTTAGGGTGAGCAGAGCACTAAAAGCATATTGTCCTTTATTAAGTGTAACCTATGCGTACATCTAAGTGGTGTGCCATTTTGTTTCTGTAAAGGTCTAAAGGGCCTAGTTACTGTGAATGGCCAGCCAGAAGTACACACCTCCTGCTGTTCTAGCCAAATTCTGTTTTAAGCGTACTGGAGCATATTGTACTCTCCTCATATACACACTAAGTATGTCAGGCAGAGAAGTGCCAGGACATGCACAGAGGCATGGCAAAGGCCTAAATTCATCAGGCGCAGGCAGAGTTCACAGCAGACTAGGGGTGAGTGGCAGCAGTCAGGCTGCTGCCACCTCTAGGCTCTGTCATTGTGCCCCCATGTGACTCCTTATTATATTGGGTTTTGTGGTCATACAGTATTAGTTCAAAGTAAACGCTTTAAGCACACGGGACATTAATCTTAAATTTAAATTTCAAAAAATCAATGTAATCTTTTCAAGACTGAGGCCCTATGGTTGTCGACATCAAATATTACCTGTGCAATTACCACAAGAATCCAATGAAACAGGTTGGAGCAATAACAATGAACCATAACTGATTTAATGAAGCATGCACACTTTCATAGTTGGGGGCTGCTGAGAGGCAGGGGCTGGAACAGGTGTTAGCTTGCCTGGAGGAGGACCGCCAGCTCGATTTTAAGATACAAGTACGACCTTTTTCACTGCAGCTTTATGCGACTACTTATCCAACGGCACAGAAGCTGAATGTGCTCCTGTCCAAGTTGCTGGTACTGCAGTCGCTCCCTTTTCAAGTGGACACTCAGAGCATGGGGGTGCGCTGAGAGGCAGGGGCTTGGACAGGCGGTAGCTGGCCTCGCGGCAGACCACCAGATCAATTTTAAGATACAACTAGGAGTTTTTCCATAGTTTAGACTGCAGCAAGTATACACTATTGGAGCTGGAATTACCGCGGCTGCTGGCACCAGATTTGCCCTCCAATGCTTCTGAAATAGGGAGGAGCGAATCAAATTGGACAAATCAAATTTTTTTTAAATTCACTCCTCTCTAGTCGTCGTCATATTTTACCTCTGGAATTACCACAAGAATCCAATGAAACAGGTTTGAGCCATAACAATGAACCATAACTGATTAAACGAAACATTCGCAGTTCCACAAAGAGTAAGACAGTGGGGGAGGGGGGGCTGAGAGGCAGTGGCTGGAACTGGAACAAGTGGTAGCTCTCCTCACGGCGGATTTCCAGCTCAATGCTCACCAGAATGGGTCCTCAAAAAGGGATTTTAAATTCAAATTAGCTTAAATAAAAATTACATTAAAATATTTATTTAATCTCTTCAATTGTGACGTCATATGGTCTCCCGACTCTGCTGCCCTATCCAGACCCTCTGCGGCAGTGATTCTAATAGCCATGCCTGTAATCTGCATGTCATACTGAATAACAGTATGATTTCACTTACACAGCACACTCCCTATGACAAGGCAAAGTGTTTTACACCCCTATTGAGGCTCTCTGTAGACCAGAAATAGCCATTTTTAATAGAGATTCGCCACAAATAAATTCGTTCCGAAACTAATTTTTGGGGAAAGTCCGGCCAAATTGAATTTTTCTAAAATTCGCTCATCACCAATCACAGGGCAGGGAACTGAACAAATGTAGACCAGAGTTCTCATTGTTTTTAAATGTTTCTACATGTATCATTGTGTATTACCTTCCCCCCATTCAGGGGCTGGTGCACAATTTACTTTTAATTAAGTGCATTTGTGTATATCAGCATTCAATCATGATGTGTGCAAGTCTGTGTATGTTTTGACAAAGAGCGCATGCACTCGGAATGCGTCAAGATGTGTTCTTTTGTGATGTAAAGTCGTTGCAAGATTTCATCCAAGATTTGAAAATAAAGCTGTTTGTTCTTTTGAAACTGCTGGATCATTCTTCGTTTTTGCTGGTACCTACTTATATGCACCAGTATTTTGCTTTTAATGAGAGATTGCATGTAAAGCTATTATTTAAGCAAGTTCGTTCATGTAAAACTTGCATCATTGGGGGCACGGACTTCAGCATCAATGCAACCCTCCTTTATCACTGATCTGACAACTAGGTAAGTGACCTAGAGCCAGATGTCCCACTAATACTGTCACGATCGTGGTGACCATAAGAACCACAAGGCATAGCTGACCCAAGTGTCACCCCTTACACCTTCCTTGCTGCTCACTACATCAGCACCCAGACTCCAACCAACCATTAAAAAGTTTTCACGTGTCTCTATGGCATGTCAATATTTTTTTTAATAACAGTGACATTTTAAATGGGCACTATCACTTTAAACTGCTTACTTTCACGTCTATCAGATTCCTAAAGTATTTTTTAAAGTATTTGTAGTTAGTTCTTACCACAGACAAACAGCTCTAATTTATTGGCCACTAGATGTCTCACTTATTGGCAATCTGCTATTCACTGCGGGTTGTCAGGGGCAATGTGTCTCTAGTAACAACTAGTGTTGAGCGGCATAGGCCATATTCGAATTCGCGAATATTCGCGAATATATGGACGAATATTCGTCATATATTCGCGAATATTCGCATATTCGTTATATTCTCGTTTTATTTTCGCGTATGCGAAAATACGCGCATGCGAAAATTCGCATATACGAAAATTAGCATATGCTAATATTCGCATATGCGAATTTTCGCACGCCAGTCTCACACAGTAGTATTAGAGCCTTCTTTACACCACACAAGCTGGAAGCAGAGAGGGATGATCACTGTGATGTGTACTGTGAAGAAAAAAAAAAAAAAAAAAACGAATATTCGTAATTACGAATATATAGCGCTATATTCGCGAAATTCGCGAATTCGCGAATATGCGATATTCGCGAATAATATTCGAATTGCGAATATTCGCGAGCAACACTAGTAACAACTAGATCTGGACAAAACACAGGAAGCAGGGATAGGGCTTAGCTTGGGCTATGTGCAGAAAAGGGAGAGACGCTGGGTTATGTACCTGCAAGCTGAGCCAGTCTGCCTGATTAAGAAGTGCAAGGCCACAGGTTTACATGTGCTCTGGAGCTACAGATGCCACATCGTCCAGATCAGGTACCTCTGGTGCTCCTATAGAAAGGACATGGAGTTCCAGGATGTGAGGAGAGCCAAGGCCCTGTTCAGGAGACTGTACCAGTGTGAACAAAGGTCAAAAAAATCAAACTTGCACAGATAAAATACTGATGCTCTATGTTAAAGGGGTACTCTGGTGAAAATCTTTTTTTTTTTTTTTTTTTTTTTTTTTTTAAATCAACTGGTACCAGAAAATTAAACAGATTTGTAAATTACTTAAAAATCTTTATCCTTCTGTACTTATCAGCTGCTGTATACTACAGAAGTTCTTTTCTTTTTGAATTTCCTTTCAGTCTGACCACATTGCTCTCTGCTGACACCTCTGTCCATGTCAGGAACTTTCCAGAGAAGGAGCAAATCCCAATAGCAAACCTATCCTGCTCTGGGCAGTTCCTGACATGGACAGAGGTGTCAGCAGAGAGTATTGTGGTCAGACAGAAAATAAATTCAAAAAGAAAAGAACTTTCTGTGAAGCATACAACAGCTGATAAATACTGGAATGATTAAGATTTTTGAATAGAAGTAATTTACAAGTTTAACTATCTGGCACCAGTTGTTTTAATAAAAAATGTTTTTACACCGGAGTACCCCTTTAAGGATAAGCCATCAATTCCTAAAATTCTGAGAACCCCTTTAATTCAATGACTATGTAAATTATTGGTATAGTATGATTTATTGTAAAATCTCACAGCAAACAGCAACAGGGATCATGAAGTGACGCGTTTCAGCGACCTTAGTCGCCTTGGTCGTGCACGACCAAGGCGACTAAGGTCGCTGAAACGCGTCACTTCATGATCCCTGTTGCTGTTTTGCTGTCGGATTTTACAATAAATCATCTTTTGCATCGTGCTTACAGTGCTGGACAATCTCTTTCTACTTCGACTGTGTACGTGGTGTCCGCACGAGTCCGTGCACGGAGGCGGCGGTGGTGAGCTGAACGACAACCTACTTTGCATTGGAATAGTATATTTCTTTCTTAGATAAGTTTCTTAGTAGGTCATCCAGGGATCCTAAAAATTTTTCGTGACAAAGCCAGATGCCTGTATCATATTTTGCAGTTTTCATCAGCAGAAATCTTTCATTTTTAATCTGCACCGAGGGAAATAGATCAAATTCAGAACCTCAGCATTAAGGTACATGCCACTTCTGCCCCCCGAGAACATAATTACATTTTGCCGTTGTGACTGAATCTTCTACCAAAATTGGCAAACAAACCGAAAAAGAAATAGAGCTTAAACACCACATCTATCAAGAATTCAGCTGATAAAATATCTGGAAATACAGTATTTCCAGAAATAGCAATGCTGATTTCATCAGAATATTATTTCAGATTGGGAACTTCCAGACAGTACAGTAAGAGCCTCGCTAAGTTCCGCTGCCAGAAACTTCTGTTAACAAAGTTAAAGAAAGGGAAGAAATGCAAGAAGAAAATATTCAAAAAATGTTTAATGCTGTTACATATGGTAATATGCTTCTCCACAATAATACTGAAGAGTAATAAATGTAAGGAACTATGAAAACACAAAAAGAGAAGGAGTAATAACAGAAATGCATATTTTATGAAGTCTATGCATGTTGAAACAGAAGACGACGGCGCTCACCTAGATAAAATGCAAAAAATATCTCTGTTTATTAAAAGTGCAACACCATCCAACAGATTAGGAAGTTTAGCAGAGCGGGCAGCTCCACTGGACAAATTAATGACAGCTGTTTCACGCATAGCGTGCCAGAAGTGCCATCTTCTGTTTCTACATGCATAGACTTTTGGATTATTCTACTTTTGGTTTGAGCACCCCAGTTTTATTTGCATATTGAAGTCTGTCTGAAAGCTGACTGCGGAGGACTCAGGATTGGAGTTATGCTCCGGCGTGTGTCTGCACGTTCTTTGTATTTAGTGACATATTTTATGATACTGAAGCTGAGTATGGCAAGAATATAAAAAGGAACCACTGAAGGTGGGTAGACAAACAAACAGATGTAACCAGGCTTATGTTGTACCCTGACGCGTTAAAATATTGTACTACATGCCTAAAGTTAACATAAATTATCCTAAACTAAAATGTAACATTGTTCTTCAATTGCTGGCCTTTTCTTGTTCCCAGGATGATTGGGATATTGTAGCATTGGGTCAGCGAAGTTAAGATGACCATGGCTACATCTGTAAGTAGATGTCAGGGCCCACTAGTAGACTTGGAGGGTAAGCATGATCTGTATTTGGGGACCGGGGTCCTCCACAATTCTATTGCACAGGGGGCCCCATAGACCTGGGGTCTGTCAAGGTAACATCAAAATGATCCCCCCCCCCCCCCCACTGCTCTTCTAACTCTTACCGAGTCCCCGCTGATCTCCACTTACTGGCCTATCTCACTCACCGACAATACAGACATAGCCTCAGTTATCCTGAGTGTATTAACCAAACACAGACATGTTGGGATATCCTAATGCACCAAGAATAGAAATAAGGCCAGTAATTGAGGAGTAATGTTAAAGTTAGCTTTGGTAACTAGGATTTTTTTTTAAATTATTATTATTTGTGCAAATAGGATGAAGTAGAGAAGAAGTTTGAGAGAGATAAGAAGCAGTTGAGAAGAGTTAGTTTCCAAGGCTATCTCAGGGTTGCTTGGGACAGTCCTCTTCCTTCAAGGCTTTCAGAGAGTACCAGCTTTGCCTTGGCCTAGGAGACATTTCCTTCTACGGCCTTCAAGGGGAAGACCAGCATTTCTACTAGTCGTAGAGGATGCAGTACATACAATAGTACACCATTCATTGCAATCTTCTCTTGTATTGCTCTTCCTGTTCTCGATGCCTCGCTGTACTTGTTTAACATCAAGGACACTCCAACTTACCATCTGATGAGGGGAAGCCCTAGGGACAGCAAAAGATTAACATCAACCAAACATTGGTGCAGCCCCCCCCCCCCCCTGCATTACCATTGCTGCACATGCTGGATGGGTGCCCCATGGTCAAAGGCTCTACTCTAGATACCTTTACCCACTTGTGCCATTGTGCAACCCCACAGCGGTGCATTGCATATTTACATACAGAGATGCTAACAAGATAGATAGATAAACATATATTAGACAGATGATTGACAGATATGCAAGGAAAATATTAGGTCTTGCTGGGAAGGCAGGAGTAGTAGAGGTTGGGTGGTGTATGTACCGCTGAGAAGGTGTCACCATCCAGCAATGACTACAACACCACTTGAAGGCAAATTCCAATTTTATTGAAAAGACATTCAGATACAATAGACTTTAGGGCGCAACTGGTGGCTGGTGGCTGTTGTATGTAGTATAAGGCCCCATTGTGTGCCTGGACTTTAAAAAATGTCACTGTTTTGTGCCCTAATCCTATAATAAGGACTCTTTTGAGCCCCTACACCAGTGTTCCCCAACAAGTGTGCCTCCCAGCTGTTGCACAACTCCAACTCCCAGCATATTTGTATTTGTGGTTTTGAATACTGGTTGGGAAACACTGCCCTACATTATAAATAGACTCTTCTCTGTACCCCATACTATAATAAAGGCCTTTGTGGTGGCCCACTGAAGGCTATACCACCAGTTACACTAAGGTAGACTTGTATGGGTGTGGTCCTGGAAGGTCTGCTAAAGTGTCAAGGGTTTATACTTTCATGTTTCCATATTGTTTGCATTGCCTTATGTTTCTCTATGTGCATACAGAGATGGGTGCAGAGAAGGGGGGGGGGTAATTGTTGCAGCGTTAGGATGCTCTGCCTTTCTAGAACATTGTAAGAGTCTAGAGCACGGTCACATGTCCGTCCTCAACCAACCAACATACTTCTCCTCCCCCTTTTCCTAGGATAGGAGGAGGTTCTTTCTTTACTATTGTGTTTGTAGAGTGTGTAGTGTGATACTGACATTCAGTCGAAAGGAGCACATAGTGGTGCTCAGTACAGTCACCGTTTTCAGTCACCAAGTCCTACCTAAATCCTGCTAGCATGTCGAACAGTAGGGATAAAGCACCATACAGGAGATAGGGGTCACAGAGAAAGGAGAAGAGCTCAAGGACTTCTTTGTAAAGTACCCAGGACAAAATAATGCCTAAGGTCCTTGTCCAGTGCCACTCCCTGCAGATGGATGGATGTGCCAACTGGAACGCGTCTCAGCCAAGTCTATCATCATTTGGAGAGAAGCCACAATAGACTACCACAGCTCACGCCCTGTAAAGATCACTACAGTGTCACTCACATAAGGGCACCTGCTAGTCCTGTAGCCAGTTTAAATTTAAGTAGTACTACAAGGGTCAGCATAGAGCTTATACATAACTGGGATAGTGATGAGAGAAATGCCTGTGGGATTATTATAAAAGAATAACTGCCACCAAACTAAACTTTTAATATATTGCTCCTTATATAATTATAATACACTTTGCTATTTACTTGCTCTTAAAATTCTCAACCTTTATATGTTTTTAATGTGATTGAAAAAACAGCCACTAGGTGGCTCTGTTCTGTTTCCTGCCACAAGTCAAACAGTTAGTTTGGTCTCCTCCTGGCCTGGCAGGAGACCAAACTCAGGGAGTGTGTGCGGGGGCATGGTGAGGCACAGCTCTCGCAGGCTTCAGTGATGTTGTTCCTGCTGGGTAACGCCCACTTTCTCCTGCCAGGAGCTCACACTATGTGAGCAAGGGGAAAGGTATGATACAGAGCTTTTTAAAGGGTAGGAGGGGTGTTAGGGAACATAATCACAGTTAGTTTAGAAATTATGATTTGATGACAGGGGCTCTTTAACATGTGCAGCCCTTCCTTGACAAAGCTGTGCAGACTCGGGGCTGGGTTAGACTGAGGACTGTCACACCACTTGCCACACAGTTTCCAATACTAGGAGCACTACAAGTCCCATCAGACAACTCCCCCAGGTTGCCACACCTTTCTGCACCATCATGCTATACTAAGGTCCCTTTTGTGCCTCCAAGCTATTACACTCATCTTTGTGCCAATGAAATCATCATGATGATAACAACAACTCACTCTGGCTATTTCCTGGTGCTACCTGGTGCAGGCTGCGTGAAAGTCACATGACAGAGAGCCAGCCAATGGCGCTCTGCTTCATGACAGCATTCAACTCTGTCTGCATCCTGAAGACGCAGACACTATTAAAAGCAGCACCCACCCAGGGATCCAAGGTGATCCCCCGTTACCTGCAGACCCATGAACAATGTTCATGAACAACATCAGCAACATTTCCCCAAAATCAAGCTAACCACGGAAGGGTGTAACCTCTGGGACCTCTGTATCAATGTAAAGTGGATAAGATTTTAGAAAGCAGCACTCACCAGGTAGGAGAGATAAAATCTTCAATACTTTATTGCAATCATTAAAACATCATGCAGCTTTGACACTTCAGCAGAGGAGGGAGAGAAGAAATGGTTAAGGATAGCGGTAGCTACTTTGCAACATCATGCGCTTCGTGAGGCTTAAGCCTCACAAAGCGCATGATGGCGTGAAGTAGCTACTGCTATCCTTAACCATTTACCTCTTTTTTATTTTTTTTTACAAAGGTTTCAATGTAAAGCGGTTATACAAGACCTGTCCACATACCCTACCAAGGTATAAAGATAAAGGTCTCCCACCTAGGACCCCATCATATCATCCAGAGTCGGGCGCTGTATTAAAAAACAGCTCCCTCTATGGCAGACATGGTGCTTCCCTGAAGTCAAAAGTAGAAAGGGAGAAAGAAGGATTTTCATAAATATATTTCAGTAAATTGAATGTGAAATATTTACTAATATATTGTATAATATAAAGCCCTAGGTACCCTGCCCCCACCAAAAATGGAGAAAGAAAAAAAGAAACATTTCAAAAGGCGCAGAACATGAAAAATAATGAATAACATATTCACCGGAGAATCCTGAGGAGCAAAATTATAGGAAAACGTGATGTTTGCAAAAAGCAGCAGTCCCTACAGAGTGATCAGACATCAGAACATAAGAACCGGGGAACGAAGAGCAGCATGGGAAGTAATTACCTCCTTTAATGTTAGGCTGCGGAGTATGCATTGAAGCAGCGAGTCTGGCAGCCAGGACGCAGCTTCATCTGACGTATGATTGATATGTACACAAACCCATAGGAAAGAGGAAGCTGTTACCCCATCTGCTGCTCAAGTAAGGAAGATAAAATCCCAAACTATCTTCCTCCGATAGGTGACAACAATGCCTTAAAGTCTAACCAGA
This sequence comes from Hyla sarda, assembly GCF_029499605.1. Taxonomy (NCBI): domain Eukaryota; kingdom Metazoa; phylum Chordata; class Amphibia; order Anura; family Hylidae; genus Hyla; species Hyla sarda. Next base: position 35,811,150 of record NC_079193.1, read on the forward strand.
GTCATTTGTGATTTCTCGAAAGGTGAGAATACAAAGCCATCTGTCGCCCAGATATAGCAGACTGGACACAGGTAGGTAAATTAACAGGTTTGCGGCTCATTATGCTTCCATTTAGTGATGATGAAGACTCTGTGCAATGTTTTCCCTATGAACAGAAATACATCCTCATCACCGGTGTTATAAAATATTGCTCTGGTAGGATATGTGTTCGGGCCAAGTAAAAAGCTGAGGCTGCATATGGCTTCACACCGGTCTCGGAGGTCTACTTCTGGAAGAAAAACACACAGAAGGACTCCTTTCCACCAGAACCTGTTCATCACTTTCATTAGACGCCGGTTCCTGGGGAGACCATGTGCTCTAGACAATGCCGAAATATTACATTGTCCTTCCTTTCTTCCCTCTAATTGGATGCTGATTAGTTCAGAACACTTTGCCAAAGAGGCGAATGCTTTTTTGATGGGGAATATGTTGCTATTATTTTCCATTTGAGCATCATCTGTGACTATTTTTGAAGAGAAAATCACAGGAGTCATACGAACCCTCTTCAGTGTATTTATAATTTATTCATAATTAGCATGCATACAGTAATTAAACTAAAATAAAATAAAACATATTGCAACCAGCAGGGATTACACTTACAGATCAGTCAAGATTCTGCAAAAGTTATAGGGCTGTAATAGTACTAAAGCAGTCTATATACATTAGATATGTATCAGCTGAAGCTATTGATTCCCTGCTCCTAAATACTGAGCAGAGAGGCATACACTGTATCCTTGCTACTCAGTTTACAATTGGGACGTCATGAACATGGAAGCTCCAAGCTTCCGTATTCTGAACGCCGCAGTCACCAGTCCATGAATCGTGGTGTTTCCCAGTGGCAAGACCCCCGTGATCAGATAACCTATCCATTGCATAGGGGATGAGATCATTAGGAGTGGAATACATTTACTTGCCTTACATGTGTGGGGTGAATCGACTCCCTTTTTTGTGATTTCATGGTCCGCCCAGGTTAAGCATTCCTTCATTCTGTGTATGACTGTTGTCTCAATCCTTTCCCAGGATCCTGTCTGGCTAGAGACAACAGCTGATCACAGGGGTTTGGCTTCTTCTTGTCCTCCCTAAATAGCCAGCCCCTTGATGACGCGTGAAGTCCAGCTGTACATGCCACCACACCGACGTCAGTGTGTCCCCCCACTCTCTGCAGACTGCTGAGATCACATGACAGCAGGGGGATGCATTTTTATGAGGGATTGGGGGATGCAAGATGGTGAGGCAGCACATACAGCTGGACTGCATACGTCATTAGGGGGCTGGCTTTTTAGGGAAGACAAGAAGAAGCCAAACCCTCTGTGATCAGCTGTTGTCTCCAGCCGGACAGGATCCTGGGAAAGGCTCGAGACAACAGTCATACACAGACCAGAGGAATGTTGAACCTGGGGGGGACCATGAAATCACAAAAAAGGGGTCAATCCACCCCACACATGTAAAGGAAATAAACCCCTAACCTGGCATCACAGGCACAACGGTGCAATGTTAAGAAAACCTGGATAACTCCTTTTAAAATTGCAAACAATACCGAGCAACTAGGTGGTTCAGCTCACTGAAATGTTGTCCTAAAAATGGCATCACATTTCACATGCACATGCTGTTGAGTTTAACAAGTCGACAGATGACAACCAGTGGCGTTGCTAGGGTTGGTGTCACCCGGTGCGGTAGAAAATGGTGTCACCCCCATACCTCCCCCCTCCCCCCAGTAAGTTTTTAGCCTGTTGTGACAGACACCACTGTTGTAGCGCATTGTGAGAAATTCCAGTATAATAATCAGATATACCAGTTGCCACAGAATGGGAAAGTGTTAAAGAAGTTTTCACCATTTAAATATACAGCTCCCAGAATTACTTAAAGGGGTACTCCACTGGAAAACATTTACTTTTATATCAACTGGTGCCAGAAAGTTAAACAGATTTTTAAATTACTTCTATTTAAAATCTTAATACTTACAGTACTTATAAGCTGGTGTATGCTCCACAGGAAGTTGCGTAGTTCTTTCCAATCTGACCACAGTGCTATTTGCTGACACCTCTGTCCATGTCAGGAACTGTCCAGAGCAGGATAGGTTTGCTATGGGGATTTGCTCCTACTCTGGACAGTTCTTGACATGGACAGAGGTGTCAGCACAGAGCACTGTGGTCAGACAGAAAAGAAATTAAAAAAGAAAATAACTTCCTGTGAATCGCTTATACAGCAGCTAATAAGTACTGGAAGGATTAAGATTTTTAAATAGAAGTAATTTACAAATCTGTTTAACTTTGTAGCACCAGTTGATTAAAAAAATTTTTTTCCAGTAGAGTACCCCTTTATGCAGTGGTGAGGTTATGCTGGGAGTTGTAGTTTCACTGACCATAACTGTAGAACTGACAAGCGACTACAGCTCTGATAGGACATAGTGAGGAGAATGTACAATGGTATCAGTGACTACAGGTGACGTCTTCTCTATAGTGAGGAGAATGTACAATGATATCAGTGGCTACAGGTGACGTCTTCTCTATAGTGAGGAGAATACACAATGATATCAGTGACTACAGGTGACATCTTCTCTATAGTGAGGAGAATGTACAATCATATCAGTGATTACAGGTGACGTCTTCTCTATAGTGAGGAGAATGTACAATGATATCAGTGACTACAGGTGACGTCTTCTCTATAGTGAGGAGAATATACAATGATATCAGTGACTACAGGTGACGTCTTCTCTATAGTCTTTCCTTATCTAATTCAGATGGTACATACCGCCTGGTCCAGCTAAAACTTCTGTCTGTAGAATGTGACGCCCAGACGTCTCCTCACTATGTCAGCTGTTACGCCTAGCGCTCCGGGTCCCCGCTCCTCCCCGGAGCGCTCACGGCGTCTTTCTCCCTGCAGCGCCCCGGTCAGTCCCGCTGATCGGGAGCGCTGCACTGTCATGGCCGTCGGGGATGCGATTCGCACAGCGGGACGCGCCCGTGCGCGAATCGCATCCCAGGTCACTTACCCGTCCCGGTCCCCTGCTGTCTTGTGCTGGCGCGCGCGGCTCCGCTCTCTAGGGCGCGCGCGCGCCAGTTCTCTGAGACTTAAAGGGCCAGTGCACCAATGATTGGTGCCTGGCCCAATTAGCTTAATTGGCTTCCATCTGCTCCCTGGCTATATCTGATCTCCTCCCTTGCACTCCCTTGCCGGATCTTGTTGCCTTGTGCCAGTGAAAGCGTTTAGTGTGTCCAAAGCCTGTGTACCTGAACTTCTGCTATCCATCCTGACTACGAACCTTGCCGCCTGCCCCCGACCTTCTGCTACGTCTGACCTTGCCTCTGCCTAGTCCTTCTGTCCCACGCCTTCTCAGCAGTCAGCGAGGTTGAGCCGTTGCTAGTGGATACGACCTGGTTGCTACTGCCGCAGCAAGACCATCCCGCTTTGCGGCGGGCTCTGGTGAAAACCAGTAGCCTCTTAGAACCGGTCCACTAGCACGGTCCACGCCAATCCCTCGCTGACACAGCGGATCCACAACCCGCAAGCCGAATCGTGACAGTAGATCCGGCCATGGATCCCGCTGAGGTGCCGCTGCCTAGTCTCGCTGACCTTACAACGGTGGTCGCTCAGCAATCGCAGCAAATTGCCCAACAAGGACAGCAGCTGTCGCAGTTGACCGCCACGTTACAGCAACTTCTGCCTCTGCTACAGCAGCAACCATCTCCTCCGCCAGCTCCTGCACCTCCTCCGCAGCGAGTGGTCGCTCCTAGCCTCCGCTTGTCCCTGCCGGACAAATTTGATGGGGACTCTAAACTCTGCCGTGGATTTTTGTCTCAGTGTTCCCTGCATATGGAGATGTTGTCGGACTTGTTTCCTACAGAACGGTCTAAGGTGGCGTTTGTAGTAAGCCTTCTTTCAGGAAAGGCCTTGTCTTGGGCCACACCGCTCTGGGACCGCAATGATCCTGCCACAGCCACAGTCCAGGCCTTCTTCGCTGAAGTCCGGAGTGTCTTCGAGGAGCCAGCCCGAGCTTCTTCTGCCGAGACTGCCCTGTTGAACCTGGTCCAGGGTAATTCTTCAGTGGGCGAGTACGCCATCCAATTTCGTACTCTTGCTTCCGAGTTATCATGGAATAACGAGGCTCTCTGCGCGACCTTTAAAAAAGGCCTATCCAGTCGCATCAAGGATGTGCTGGCCGCACGAGAGATTCCTGCCAACCTCCAAGAACTCATCCATTTGGCTACCCGCATTGACATGCGTTTTTCTGAGCGACACCAAGAGCTCCGCCAGGAAAAAGACTTAGATCTCTGGGCACCTCTCCCACAGCATCCTTTGCAGTCTACGCCTGGGCCTCCCACCGAGGAGGCCATGCAAGTGGATAGGTCTCGCCTGACCCAGGAAGAGAGGAATCGCCGTAGGGAAGAAAATCTCTGTCTTTACTGTGCCAGTACCGAGCATTTCTTGGTGGATTGCCCTATCCGTCCTCCACGTCTGGGAAACGCACGCACGCACCCAGCTCACGTGGGTGTGGCGTCTCTTGGTTCCAAGTCTGCTTCTCCACGTCTCACGGTGCCCGTGCGGATTTCTCCTTCAGCCAACTCCTCCCTCTCAGCCGTGGCCTGCTTGGACTCTGGTGCCTCTGGAAATTTTATTTTGGAGTCGTTTGTTAATAAATTCCGCATCCCGGTGACCCGTCTCGTCAAGCCGCTCTACATTTCCGCGGTCAATGGAGTCAGACTGGATTGCACCGTGCGTTACCGCACAGAACCCCTCCTGATGTGTATTGGACCCCACCACGAAAGGATTGAGCTCTTCGTTCTCCCCAACTGTACCTCTGAGGTCCTCCTCGGCCTGCCATGGCTCCGCCTTCATTCTCCCACCCTTGATTGGACCACCGGGGAGATCAAGAACTGGGACTCTGCCTGCCTTAGGAAGTGCCTCTCCCCCCCTCCCAGTCCCGTCAGGCAAGCCTCTGTGCCTCCTCATGGCTCCCGTCCGTGTGTCACCCTGCCCCGTGCCAAGCTTCACCCTCTGCCCTCCCTCCCCATTCCAACTCCTGCTGCACTGCCTGCCGTTGAGGAAACCCTCCATTCTTTCCCGGTGTCCTCATCCCAGGGGAGGCAGTTACCGGACAAAAAAAAGAGGAGACCTAAGGGGGGGGGGTACTGTTACGCCTAGCGCTCCGGGTCCCCGCTCCTCCCCGGAGCGCTCACGGCGTCTTTCTCCCTGCAGCGCCCCGGTCAGTCCCGCTGACCGGGAGCGCTGCACTGTCATGGCCGTCGGGGATGCGATTCGCACAGCGGGACGCGCCCGCTCGCGAATCGCATCCCAGGTCACTTACCCGTCCCGGTCCCCTGCTGTCTTGTGCTGGCGCGCGCGGCTCCGCTCTCTAGGGCGCGCGCGCGCCAGCTCTCTGAGACTTAAAGGGCCAGTGCACCAATGATTGGTGCCTGGCCCAATTAGCTTAATTGGCTTCCATCTGCTCCCTGGCTATATCTGATCTCCTCCCTTGCACTCCCTTGCCGGATCTTGTTGCCTTGTGCCAGTGAAAGCGTTTAGTGTGTCCAAAGCCTGTGTACCTGAACTTCTGCTATCCATCCTGACTACGAACCTTGCCGCCTGCCCCCGACCTTCTGCTACGTCTGACCTTGCCTCTGCCTAGTCCTTCTGTCCCACGCCTTCTCAGCAGTCAGCGAGGTTGAGCCGTTGCTAGTGGATACGACCTGGTTGCTACTGCCGCAGCAAGACCATCCCGCTTTGCGGCGGGCTCTGGTGAAAACCAGTAGCCTCTTAGAACCGGTCCACAAGCACGGTCCACGCCAATCCCTCGCTGACACAGCGGATCCACAACCCGCAAGCCGAATCGTGACATCAGCGCATTCTCATCCTCTATATGAAAACAATTATTATTATAAACCTGCCAGACACTGTATCCTCTAAATATAATACTACTATACACTATACTCTTTGATTATAAACCTTCCATACACCATACCCACTGAATATAATAATACCACACACTGTACATTCTGAATATAATACCATCACATACTGTACCCTCTGAATATAAATCTGCCACATACTGTACCCCTGAATATAATACTATCACATACTGTACCCTCTGAATATAATACTACCATATACTGTACCCTCTGAATATAAATCTGCCACATACTGTACCCCTGAATATAATACTATCACATACTGTACCCCTGAATATAATACTATCACATACTGTACCCTCTGAATATAATACCAACACATACTGTACACTCTGAATATATTACTACCACCCACTCTGAATATAATACTTAGAGATGAGCAAACTACAGTAAATTCAACTCGTCACAAACTTCTCGGCTCGGCAATTGATGGCTTTTCCTGCATAAATTAGTTCAGCTTTCAGGTGCTCCCGTGGGCTGGAAAAGGTGGATATTGTCCTAGGAGAATCTTTCCTAGGAATGTATCCACCTTTTCCAGCCCACCGGAGCACCTGAAGGCTGAACTAATTTACGCAGGATAAGTCATCAACTGCTGAGCCGACAAGTTTGTGACGAATCGAATTTACTGTAAGTTCGCTCATCTCTAATAATACTACCACAAACTGCGCCCTCTGAATATAATACTACCACCCACTGTGCCCTCTGAATATAACACTACCACAAACTGCGCCCTCTGAATATAACGTTGCCATACAGTGTACCGTCTGAATATAATACCACAACCGCAGTAACATCCCTCAACATCCGTTAGCTGATGCTATTACCACGGGAGGGGGGTATTGGTGGTGTTGCTAGTGGATGATCGGGGTGCTACTACTGGGGGGGGGGTATTGCTGAAGGATGATGAGGGTGCTACTGGCCATCCCCCCTGGCAGTATCACCCCCATCATCCATCGGCAGGATCATCCTCCTGGCAGGAGCACCGCCATCATCCACCATCAGGATCTGCTGATGGAGGTGCTGCTGGGGGGGGGGGGTAGTTGCTGGCGGATGATGAGGGTGCTACTGCCAGGGGGGGGAGCATTAGGTAGGCAGCAGTTCCCCCACATTAGGTAGGTAGCAGTTTCCCCACATTAGGTAGCATCTTTTCCCCACATTAGGCAGCATAGATTCCCCGCATTTGGTACCAGTTTCCCACATTAGGTAGGTACCAGTTACCCCACATTAGGTAGCAATTTCCCCATATTAAGTAGCACAGATTCCCCACATTAGGTAGCAGTTTCCCCACATTCGGTAGCACAGATTCCCCACATTAGCTAGCATAGACTCCCCACATTAGGTAGCATAGACTCCGCACATTTGGTATCATAGACTCCGCACATTAGGTATCATAGACTCCGCACATTAGGTAGCATATGCTCCGCACATTAGGTAGCATAGACTCCCCACATTTGGTAGCATAGACTCCCCACATTAGGTAGCATAGACTCCCCACATTAGGTAGCATAGACTCCCCACATTAGGCCGCAGGTTCCCTTGCAGGTTCCCCACAATGCGTCAAAGTCTCCCCACACACACACACACACACACACACACACACAAAAAAAAACACATACAACACAGAGAGACACACACACAAACACACACAGTCAGAGACACACACTCACAGACAGACACACAGAGTCACACAGAGTCACACACAGAGTCACACAAACACACAGAGTCACACAAATACACAGAGTCACACACACACTCAGAGAGTCACACAAACACACACAGTCACACACACACACACACACACACAGAGTCACACACACAAACATAGATAGAGACACACACACACACTCACCCATCCAGCGCAGCACTCCTTCCCACCGGGCGCCGTGCGAGTGACGTAACTCACGTCCTCCTGCGCGGCCATGCGGTGTGACGTCAGGCCAGCGCAGACGTGGGAGCGGAGGACGGGCACAGTACTGGTGAAGGTGAGAGAGGGGGGGGGGGGGCGTGATGACGGACGGGCGCACTGAAAGGGGGGGGGGGGTTGCCAACGGACGGGCGCACCGCACACACAGCACGGGGGGGGTGCTGACGGATGGGAGGCCGGTCGGGCACATAGGGGGGTGTCAGTGTAGCTGGGGAGGGGGTGTGGGTGCTGCGGAGCGTCTTGGTGTCACCCCATTAGGTTGGTGTCACCCGGTGCGGGCCGCACCCCCCGCACCCGGGTCGCAACGCCACTGATGACAACTAAGAAATTCATGTAAGCTAAATTTTCCATCAAATTTTTAAAACTTTGTAATTGTTTTCACTTATCTAAACCAGTATATTGTGTAAATTACATTTTGGGGACCACTGTCCTAGTAGATGTGATATATGTATTTGATTGTATTTGAATGCTTGGTATGAGTATCCAGCTGTTCCCTCATTTCCCTATAAAATGAAGCAATAAATGTAAGAAAAATCAATTTTTAATGCCCCTAAGGGTTTATTATGGCAGTCATCATTCAGGGTGTGGGGCTGCTTCAATAATAGATATTTTATATATGTGGAAAAAGCTCTGTATACATTATATATGAGTCTTGGTGCCTTGCATTTTAACTAATATAACCTTTAGAACATGAAGGGAGATTGATAGCAGTAATGTAATACCTTCCCCCCCCCCCCCAAAAAAAAAAGAAATGACTGACTTATTTAAATATAGGGAATGTATTTAGACATGTAAGAAGGTTTAATAAAAATATTCAAATTCCAAAATTACACAGTGAACTTCAAGAGCTGTATATTCTATTTGACTCAAAAAAAGAAAAAAGATGTGTACTTGAGGAAACGTAGTCTAATCTGCAGGAATCATTTGCAGTCCAGCACAGGGACCATCACCCAGTTAGGGGTCGCCATTTAAGATGGATCATCCACATAGATAGGGACAGTGGCTGGGGTGACTATTCATGTGCACTGTTCCCTATCATCAGACGTGACAGTTGTCTTATGTGTCAAACAATATCTAGGCTAAGTAGCCTAAGCATTTATTTGTGCATGTAAAGGGTTGTCCATCACTTAACAGGACCGCCCACTTGACAACTTGGCCCAAAATGGGCAGAGATTTAAAGGAGTAAAAGACCAATATCCTGAAACCTTGCTTTCAAATATGTTTGACTCTGATATAGCTTGCTGCCTGCAGAATGGACTGCATTTTTAATGTTACAGTTTCTCTTTAAGAATATATATTAAATTGTATGCTTACATGTATTTTCCTAGCTGATTCCTTCCAATCTACATTACTGATTGTACTCTCACATGTATGTATCAGCTTCCATATTGATTGACACATAATGGTTGACACATATGTCAACTCTCATGTCTCGTGATAAGGAACAGTGCATACTAATGCTAATCCCAACCACTGTCATTACCTACTTGGATGATCCACCCTGAACAGCGGCCCCCAACTGGACGACGGTCACTACAATGGACTAAGTGCAAAGGCGTCAGGATACTAAAACCGGCTGGATTTATGACAAATGGGCAGATTAAGTAGAGAATCTTAGACAAGGGATGAACCAAAAGCAAACCAGAGTCAAAATCTAAAGTAGCGTAGTACAAAATCAAACAGACCAAAGAGAGTCAGGACAATGTGGGTCAAACCAGGAGGGTAGCGCATTTCAAAGCCAGAAGACAAAGGGAGAATGATAAACAGGCAAGGATAAAACCAGGACTTATGGGTCAAGTCAAAATGAGAAGGCTAAAACTAGGTAGGGACCAGGTAAACTTTCAGGATCCAGGGAAAGCTGAGTAGTATACAAAATGCTGGTGAATGCTAAGTGTGAATATTCACTGGCGTGGCAACAGTAGATAAGCTGGCCAAGCATTTCAACCTCCTGACTAGTGTTGAGCGTGAATATTTGAAATATCGGCACTTTGCGATTTTGCAAATATTTTGAATATTGCGCTATATATTCATAATGCTTGTAACAGTGAGCGCTCTGGTCCCCTCCTCTGTACTGGAACGCCTGCTTTCTGTTCCCCGGCGCGTCCGGGTCAGACACGCTGACCGAGAGCGCGGGGATTCCTCCTGCGGGGTTGCGGCTAGCGTGGCGGCTGATCACCGCACACACGCCGCATCCCGTTCCTCCTCACCTGCAGCTCCGTCCTTGTGTGCTGCCTCTGTTCCCCGGCGCACGCGGCCCCGCTCCTTAGGGCGCACGTGCACCGGCTTCATGAAATTTAAAGGGCCAGCGCACCATTGATTGGTGCCTGGCCCTCACTGTTCTATAAATGTCTCCTGCCCCTTTCTGCCCTCGCCGGATCTTTAGTGCCTTGTGCCTAGTGAAAGCGTTCCCTTTGTTCTGTGTTGCCTGTTGCCAAACCGTTGCCCGTGACTACTGCTAGTGAACCTGTGCTGCCTGCCCTGACCTGTTGCTTGACTATCGCCTGTGAACCTGTGCTGCCTGCCCTGACCTCTGCTACGTCCTCCGACTACACTTCTGCCTGCTTCTCCTGTACCGTGCCATTCTCAGCTACCAGAGGGGTCGAGTCGCTATCGGGTGGAACGACCTGGGGGCTACCTGCCACAGCAAGACCATCCCGCTTTGCGGCGGGCCCTGGTGAAGACCAGTAGTCCCTTAGACTCCATTCCCCTGGTACGGCCCACGTCATCGCCCCTCTGGTTCAGTGGATCCACCTCCTGTCTCCTGACCGGTATGTTACAGTAAGATCCAGCCATGGATCCCGCTGAGACGCCTCTTCCTAGCCTTGCGGATCTTATTACCGTAGTGGCTAAACAGAATCAGCAGATAGCCCAGCAAGGTCAACAGTTGGCTCAGTTGGCCGCCATGATGCAGCAACTCCTGTCTGCCCAGCAACAGCCGTCACCTCCACCTGCACCTGCTGCTCCATCACAGCCTGCAGTCGTCTCCAGTGCCAGAGTCCGTTTGTCCTTCCCGGACAAGTAAGACGGTGATCCGAAGCAGTTCTGTGGGTTCCTGTCGCAGTGCTCACTCCATCTCGAGTTACTGGCCGACCAGTTCCCGTCCAAACGAGCCAAGGTGGCTTTCATACTCAGCTTGCTCTCCGGGAAGGCCCTGGCCTGGGCTACACCTTTATGGGACCGCTTTGATCCAGCCACTACCTCCGTCCAGAGCTTCTGTCAAGAGTTCCGGAGTGTTTTCGAGGAACCTGCCCGGGTTACCTCCGCTGAATCTGTTTTGCTGAACCTGACCCAAGGAGGCTCTACCGTGGGTGAATATGCCATCCAATTCCGCACCCTCGCCTCCGAGTTGAATTGGAACAATGATACCCTCTGTGCCACTTTCAAGAAGGGACTAAGTAGTGAAGTTAAGGACGTCTTAGCTGCACGGGAAATACCATCTACTCTCAGTGACCTTATTCTGCTGGCCACTAGGATTGATAAGCGATTTGCCGAAAGACAAGAGGAACTTCTTCAGGAGAAAGAGAGAGCTCGTCCTAGACGCTATCCTCGTCTGTCTCCCGTTCTTCAGCACCCACCGCAACCTGTCTCGGGCCTCCCGCTGTGGAAGCCATGCAGGTGGATCGGTCTCGCCTGACCTCGCAGGAACGGAGCCGTCGCAGAGACGAGAACTTGTGTCTGTACTGTGCTAGTACCGAGCACTTCTGTTACGCCGAGCGCTCCGGGTCCCCGCTCCTCCCCGGAGCGCTCGCTTCACTCCCTCCGCTGCAGCGCTCCGGTCACGTCCTCTGACCCGGGGCGCTGCGATCCTGCTGCCAGCCGGGATGCGATTCGCGATGCGGGTAGCGCCCGCTCGCGATGCGCACCCCGGCTCCCCTACCTGACTCGCTCCCCGTCTGTTCTGTCCCGGCGCGCGCGGCCCCGCTCCCTAGGGCGCGCGCGCGCCGGGTCTCTGCGATTTAAAGGGCCACTGCGCCGCTGATTGGCGCAGTGGTTCCAATTAGGGTTTTTCACCTGTGCACTTCCCTATATTACCTCACTTCCCTTGCACTCCCTTGCCGGATCTTGTTGCCTTAGTGCCAGTGAAAGCGTTCCTTGTGTGTTCCTTGCCTGTGTTTCCAGACCTTCTGCCGTTGCCCCTGACTACGATCCTTGCTGCCTGCCCCGACCTTCTGCTACGTCCGACCTTGCTTCTGCCTACTCCCTTGTACCGCGCCTATCTTCAGCAGCCAGAGAGGTGAGCCGTTGCTAGTGGATACGACCTGGTCACTACCGCCGCAGCAAGACCATCCCGCTTTGCGGCGGGCTCTGGTGAAAACCAGTAGTGGCTTAGAACCGGTCCACTAGCACGGTCCACGCCAATCCCTCTCTGGCACAGAGGGTCCACTACCTGCCAGCCGGCATCGTGACAGTAGATCCGGCCATGGATCCCGCTGAAGTTCCTCTGCCAGTTGTCGCTGACCTCACCACGGTGGTCGCCCAGCAGTCACAACAGATAGCGCAACAAGGCCAACAGCTGTCTCAACTGACCGTTATGCTACAACAGTTGCTACCACAGCTTCAGCAGTCATCTCCTCCGCCAGCTCCTGCACCTCCTCCGCAGCGAGTGGCCGCTCCTGGGATACGCTTATCCTTGCCGGATAAATTTGATGGGGACTCTAAGTTTTGCCGTGGCTTTCTTTCCCAATGTTCCCTGCATCTGGAGATGATGTCGGACCTGTTTCCCACTGAAAGGTCTAAGGTGGCTTTCGTAGTCAGTCTTCTGTCCGGAAAAGCCCTGTCATGGGCCACACCGCTCTGGGACCGCAATGACCCCGTCACTGCCTCTGTACACTCCTTCTTCTCGGAAATCCGAAGTGTCTTTGAGGAACCTGCCCGAGCCTCTTCTGCTGAGACTGCCCTGTTGAACCTGGTCCAGGGTAATTCTTCCGTTGGCGAGTATGCCGTACAATTCCGTACACTTGCTTCAGAATTGTCCTGGAATAATGAGGCCCTCTGCGCGACCTTCAAAAAAGGCCTATCCAGCAACATTAAAGATGTTCTGGCCGCACGAGAAATTCCTGCTAATCTACATGAACTTATTCACCTAGCCACTCGCATTGACATGCGTTTTTCTGAAAGGCGTCAGGAACTCCGCCAAGATATGGACTCTGTTCGCACGAGGCGTTTCGTCTCCTCGGCTCCTCTCTCCTCTGGTCCCCTGCAATCTGTTCCTGTGCCTCCCGCCGTGGAGGCTATGCAGGTCGACCGGTCTCGCCTGACACCTCAAGAGAGGACACGACGCCGTATGGAGAACCTCTGCCTGTACTGTGCTAGTACCGAACACTTCCTGAGGGATTGTCCTATCCGTCCTCCCCGCCTGGAAAGACGTACGCTGACTCCGCACAAAGGTGAGACAGTCCTTGATGTCTACTCTGCTTCTCCACGTCTTACTGTGCCTGTGCGGATGTCTGCCTCTGCCTTCTCCTTCTCTACAGTGGCCTTCTTGGACTCTGGATCTGCAGGAAATTTTATTTTGGCCTCTCTCGTCAACAGGTTCAACATCCCAGTGACCAGTCTCGCCAGACCCCTCTACATCAATTGTGTAAATAATGAAAGATTGGACTGTACCATACGTTTCCGCACGGAGCCCCTTCTTATGAGCATCGGATCTCATCATGAGAGGATTGAACTTTTGGTCCTCCCCAATTGCACCTCGGAGATTCTCCTTGGACTTCCCTGGCTTCAACTTCATTCCCCAACCCTGGATTGGTCCACTGGGGAGATCAAGAGTTGGGGGTCCTCTTGTTCCAAGAACTGTCTAAAACCGGTTCCCAGTAACCCTTGCCGTAACTCTGTGGTTCCTCCAGTAACCGGTCTCCCTAAGGCCTATATGGACTTCGCGGATGTTTTCTGCAAAAAACAAGCTGAGACTCTACCTCCTCACAGGCCTTATGATTGCCCTATCGACCTCCTCCCGGGTACTACTCCACCCCGGGGCAGAATTTATCCTCTCTCTGCCCCAGAGACTCTTGCCATGTCCGAATACGTCCAGGAGAATCTAAAAAAGGGCTTTATCCGTAAATCCTCCTCTCCTGCCGGAGCCGGATTTTTCTTTGTGTCCAAAAAAGATGGCTCCCTACGTCCTTGCATTGACTACCGCGGTCTTAATAAAATCACGGTTAAGAACCGCTACCCCTTACCCCTCATCTCTGAACTCTTTGATCGCCTCCAAGGTGCCCACATCTTCACTAAATTGGACTTAAGAGGCGCCTATAACCTCATCCGCATCAGAGAGGGGGACGAGTGGAAAACGGCATTTAACACCAGAGATGGACACTTTGAGTATCTGGTCATGCCCTTTGGACTGTGCAATGCCCCTGCCGTCTTCCAAGACTTTGTCAATGAAATTTTTCGTGATCTGTTATACTCCTGTGTTGTGGTATATCTGGACGATATCCTAATTTTTTCTGCCAATCTAGAAGAACACCGCCAGCATGTCCGTATGGTTCTTCAGAGACTTCGTGACAACCAACTCTATGCCAAAATTGAGAAATGTCTGTTTGAATGCCAATCTCTTCCTTTTCTAGGATATTTGGTCTCTGGCCAGGGACTACAGATGGATCCAGACAAACTCTCTGCCGTCTTATATTGGCCACGCCCCTCCGGACTCCGTGCTATCCAACGCTTTTTGGGGTTCGCCAATTATTACAGGCAATTTATTCCACATTTTTCTACCATTGTGGCTCCTATCGTGGCTTTAACCAAAAAAAATGCTGATCCCAAGTCCTGGCCTCCTCAAGCAGAAGACTCCTTTAAACGACTCAAGTCTGCCTTTTCTTCGGCTCCCGTGCTCTCCAGACCTGACCCTTCCAAACCCTTCCTATTGGAGGTTGATGCCTCCTCAGTAGGAGCTGGAGCTGTTCTTCTACAAAAAAATTCTTCCGGGCATGCTGTCACTTGTGGTTTTTTCTCTAGGACCTTCTCTCCAGCGGAGAGGAACTACTCCATCGGGGATCGAGAGCTTCTAGCCATTAAATTAGCACTTGAGGAATGGAGGCATCTGCTGGAGGGATCAAGATTTCCTGTTATTATCTACACCGACCACAAGAACCTCTCCTACCTCCAGTCGGCCCAACGGCTGAATCCTCGCCAGGCCCGGTGGTCTCTGTTCTTTGCCCGATTTAATTTTGAGATTCACTTTCGTCCTGCCGATAAGAACATTAGGGCCGATGCTCTCTCTCGTTCCTCGGATGCCTCAGAAGTTGATCTCCCTCCGCAACACATCATTCCACCTGACTGCCTGATCTCCACTTCTCCTGCCTCCATCAGGCAGACTCCTCCAGGAAAGACCTTTGTTTCTCCACGCCAACGCCTCGGAATCCTCAAATGGGGTCACTCCTCCCATCTCGCAGGTCATGCGGGCATCAAGAAATCTGTGCAACTCATCTCCCGCTTCTATTGGTGGCCGACTCTGGAGACGGATGTTGGGGACTTTGTGCGAGCCTGCACTATCTGTGCCCGGGATAAGACTCCTCGCCAGAAGCCCGCTGGTTTTCTTCATCCTCTGCCTGTCCCCGAACAGCCTTGGTCTCTGATTGGTATGGATTTTATTACTGATTTACCCCCTTCCCGTGGCAACACCGTTATTTGGGTGGTCGTTGATCGATTCTCCAAAATGGCACATTTCATCCCTCTTCCTGGTCTTCCTTCTGCGCCTCAGTTGGCTAAACAATTTTTTGTACACATTTTTCGTCTTCACGGGTTGCCTACGCAGATTGTCTCGGATAGAGGGGTCCAATTCGTGTCTAAATTCTGGAGAGCTCTCTGTAAACAACTCAAGATTAAATTAAATTTTTCCTCTGCATATCATCCCCAGTCCAATGGACAAGTAGAAAGAATTAACCAGATCCTGGGTGATTATTTGCGACATTTTGTTTCCTCCCGCCAGGATGACTGGGCAGATCTCCTTCCATGGGCCGAATTCTCGTATAACTTCAGGGTCTCTGAATCTTCCTCCAAATCCCCATTTTTCGTGGTGTACGGCCGTCACCCTCTTCCCCCCCTCCCTACCCCCTTGCCCTCTGGTCTGCCCGCTGTGGATGAAATTTCTCGTGACCTTTCCATTATATGGAGAGAGACCCAAAATTCTCTCTTACAGGCTTCTTCACGCATGAAGAGGTTCGCGGATAAGAAAAGAAGAGCTCCCCCCGTTTTTTCCCCTGGAGACAAGGTATGGCTCTCCGCTAAATATGTCCGCTTCCGTGTCCCTAGCTACAAGTTGGGACCACGCTATCTTGGTCCTTTCAAAATTTTGTGTCAAATTAATCCTGTCTCTTATAAACTTCTTCTTCCTCCTTCTCTTCGTATCCCTAATGCCTTTCACGTCTCTCTTCTCAAACCACTCATCCTCAACCGTTTTTCTCCCAAATCTGTTCCTCCCACTCCTGTTTCCGGCTCCTCGGACGTCTTCTCGGTCAAGGAAATTTTGGCTGCCAAAAAGGTCAGAGGGAAAAAATTTTTTTTAGTAGACTGGGAGGGTTGTGGTCCTGAAGAGAGATCCTGGGAACCTGAGGACAACATCCTTGACAAAAGTCTGCTCCTCAGGTTCTCAGGCTCCAAGAAGAGGGGGAGACCCAAGGGGGGGGGTACTGTTACGCCGAGCGCTCCGGGTCCCCGCTCCTCCCCGGAGCGCTCGCTTCACTCCCTCCGCTGCAGCGCTCCGGTCACGTCCTCTGACCCGGGGCGCTGCGATCCTGCTGCCAGCCGGGATGCGATTCGCGATGCGGGTAGCGCCCGCTCGCGATGCGCACCCCGGCTCCCCTACCTGACTCGCTCCCCGTCTGTTCTGTCCCGGCGCGCGCGGCCCCGCTCCCTAGGGCGCGCGCGCGCCGGGTCTCTGCGATTTAAAGGGCCACTGCGCCGCTGATTGGCGCAGTGGTTCCAATTAGGGTTTTTCACCTGTGCACTTCCCTATATTACCTCACTTCCCTTGCACTCCCTTGCCGGATCTTGTTGCCTTAGTGCCAGTGAAAGCGTTCCTTGTGTGTTCCTTGCCTGTGTTTCCAGACCTTCTGCCGTTGCCCCTGACTACGATCCTTGCTGCCTGCCCCGACCTTCTGCTACGTCCGACCTTGCTTCTGCCTACTCCCTTGTACCGCGCCTATCTTCAGCAGCCAGAGAGGTGAGCCGTTGCTAGTGGATACGACCTGGTCACTACCGCCGCAGCAAGACCATCCCGCTTTGCGGCGGGCTCTGGTGAAAACCAGTAGTGGCTTAGAACCGGTCCACTAGCACGGTCCACGCCAATCCCTCTCTGGCACAGAGGGTCCACTACCTGCCAGCCGGCATCGTGACAACTTCCTCAGAGACTGTCCTCTTCGTCCACCGCGTTCGGGAAATGCTCACACCTAGTAAACGTAGGAGAGGCGTTGCTAGGTGTGGATTTTTCCTCTCCATGTCTTATGGTATCAGTGCAGCTTTCCGTTCCCTTCAAGTCTACCTTCACTGCCACCGCCTTCTTGGATTCTGGATCTGCTGGCAATTTTATCCATGCCTCCTTGGTTGACAAGCATCAAATGCCTGTGGTCTGTTTGCCCAAACCATTTTTCATTTCCACTGTCAACGGAGAGAGACTTTCTGCCACTGTGCAGTACCGCACCTTACCATTACTGATGGGCGTAGGATTTTCGCACACTGAAACGCTGGAGTTCTTGGTTCTTTCCTTCTGTTCCTCAGAACTCCTCTTGGGGTTGCCCTGGCTTCAGCGCCACTGTCCCATCCTGGATTGGACCTCCGGAGAGATCCTGAAGTGGGGTCCCTCCTGCTCCGGTCGTTGTCTCAAGTCTGTGCTCGTCAAATGTGACCCCGTTTTTCCTTCGCCACGGGTCTTCCGGAGCCTTACCACTGCTTCCCTGACGTCTTCTGCAAGAAGCAAGCCGAAGTTCTTCCGCCTCATAGACTTTACGATTGTCCAATCAATTTGGTGCCCGGTTCTACTCCACCCCGGGGTAGAATCTACCCACTCTCACCACGGAGACTCTCGCCATGTCAGAGTATATTCGTGAAAATCTGCAGAAAGGTTTCATAAGGAAATCTTCCTCTCCCGCTGGGGCCGGTTTTTTCTTTGTTACCAAGAAAGACGGCTCCCTCTGTCCTTGCATAGACTACAGAGGCCTAAACAAGATAACTGTCAAGAATCGTTACCCTCTTCCCTTGATCTCTGAGCTATTTGACCGCCTCCGTGGGGCTAGGATCTTCACCAAGCTGGATCTGCGAGGTGCTTACAATCTGATCCGAATCCGAGAAGGCGACGAGTGGAAGACCGCCTTCAACACTCGGGATGGCCATTTTGATTACCTGGTGATGCCATTCGGTCTTTGCAACGCACCTGCTGTATTCCAAGAGTTTGTCAACGACATTTTCAGAGACTTGCTTTACACCTGCGTGGTCATATACCTTGACGACATCCTCATCTTCTCCTCCAACCTGGACCAACACCGGGTCCATGTCCGTCAAGTTCTTTCACGTCTAAGAAGGAATCGCCTGTATGCCAAGATCGAGAAGTGTCAGTTCGAGCGGTCCAGCCTGCCCTTCCTTGGGTACATCATTTCAGCCCAGGGTCTACAGATGGACCCAGCCAAGCTCTCAGCAGTACTGGACTGGCCACGCCCCTCTGGACTCCGTGCTCTTCAGAGATTTTTGGGTTTCGCCAATTATTATAGGCAATTTATTCCCTATTATTCCACTCTGGTGTTACCCATTGTAGCTCTGACCAAAAAGGGGGCTAATCCCAAATCTTGGCCTTCTCAAGCAGAAGAGGCACTCTGCTCATTGAAAGCCTCTTTTGCCTCCGCACCAGTACTCTCCAGACCTGACCCCACTAAGCCATTTTCCCTGGAAGTGGATGCCTCCTCCGTGGGAGCCGGAGCCATACTTACTCAGAAGTCACCCAGGGGCAAGACTCTTTCTTGCGGATTCTACTCCAAGTCCTTCACTCCCGCCTAGAGAAATTATTCTATTGGCGATAGGGAACTATTGGCCATAAAATTGGCACTTGAAGAGTGGAGGCATCTTCTCAAGGGCTCCATCCACCCTGTGAGTATCTTCACGGACCACATAACTCCCCAGCATATAATTCCGCCTGAACGCCTAATTGCCGCTGCTCCTGTGGAACTGCGCTCTCTCCCCGCAGGCAAGTCCTATGTGCCTCCACGTCAGCGCCTACGAGTCCTCAAATGGGGCCATGCCTCTTTATTCGCAGGTCATCCTGGGGTACAGAAGACTCTTCAGCTCATCTCCCAAAGATACTGGTGGCCTACTATGGAGAAAGATGTCTCGGATTACGTCCAAGCTTGCATGATTTGTGCTCGGGACAAGTCGCCTCATCAGAAGCCTGCTGGTCTCCTCTTGCCTCTCCCTATTCCTGAGATTCCGTGGTCTCACATCGCCATGGACTTTGTTACCAATCTCCCCTCCTCCCATGGAATGACGGTCATTTGGGTCGTAGTTGACCGCTTCTCGAAGATGGCCCACTTCGTACCTCTGCCTGGTCTTCCGTCTGCACCTGTGTTAGCCAAACTGTTTTTTCAGCATATTTTTCGCCTCCACGGTCTTCCCAAGCACATTGTCTCTGACCGTGGGGTACAATTTGTCTCAAAATTTTGGAGGGCTCTATGTGGTCAGCTCGGGGTCAAGTTGGACTTCTCATCTTCCCATCACCCTCAGTCCAATGGCCAGGTGGAACGGGTGAATCAAATTTTGGGAGACTACGTCATTTCGTGTCCTCACGCCACAGTGACTGGTCTGATCTGCTTCCCTGGGCAGAATTTTCTTATAATTACAAACACTCCTCTGCCTCTAACAAGTCTCCATTTTTTGTAGTCTTTGGTCGCCATCCTCTACCACCTCTGCCGCTGTCCTCCTCTTCTCCCGTACCTGCTGTTGATGACCTGGTCCAAGATTTCTCTTCCATCTGGCGAGAAACCCACACTGCTTTCCTCAAAGCCTCTGCCCGCATGAAGTCCCAGGCCGACATGAAACGTAGAGTTCCTCCAGAATTTTCTCCTGGTGACAAAGTTTGGCTCTCCTCCAAATATATCCGATTCCGGGTTCCAAGCTACAAGTTGGGTCCCCGCTACCTGGGACCCTATAAGATCAAGAAGCGAATCAATCCAATATCCTACCAACTCCATTTTCCTTCCTTCCTCAGGATTCCCAACTCTTTCATGTCTCCCTCCTAAAACCTGCTTCTCCGTCAAGGTTTCTACTCCTACCCGTGACCGGCACTACTGATGTATTCTCTGTCAAGGAGATTTTGGCATCGAAGTTCATCCGGGGGAGAAGATTTTTTCTGGTCGACTGGGAAGGCTGCGGTCCTGAGGAGAGATCTTGGGAACCTGAAGAGAACATCTTGGACCGCAGCCTCATCCTCAGTTTCCTTGGTACCAAAAGGAGGGGGAGACCTAAGGGGGGGGGGGTACTGTAACAGTGAGCGCTCCGGTCCCCTCCTCTGTACCGGAGCGCTCGCTGCCTCTGCCTGCTGTTCCCCGGTGCGTCCCGGTCAGACACGCTGACCGGGAGCGCGGGGATTCCTCTGGCGGGGTTGCGGCTAGCGTGGCGGCTGATCACCGCTCACGCGCCGCATCTCTTTCCTCCTCACCTGCAGCTCCGTCCTCGTGTGCTGCCTCTGTTCCCCGGCACACGCGGTCCCGCTCCTTAGGGCACGTGCGCCGGCTTCATGAAATTTAAAGGGCCAGGGCACCATTGATTGGTGCCTGGCCCTCACTGTTCTATAAATGTCTCCTGCCCCTTCCTGCCCTCGCCGGATCTTTAGTGCCTTGTGCCTAGTGAAAGCGCTCCCTTTGTTCTGTGTTGCCTGTTGCGAAACCGTTGCGTTTACTACCGCTAGTGAACCTGTGCAGCCTGCCCTGACCTGTTGCTTGACTATCGCCTGTGAACCTGTGCCGCCTGCCCTGACCTCTGCTACGTCCGACTATGCTTCTGCCTGCTCCCCCTGTACTGCGCCATTCTCAGCTACCAGAGGGGTCGAGTCGCTATCGGGTGTAACGACCTGGGGCTACCTGCCGCAGCAAGACCATCCCGCTTTGCGGCAGGCCCTGGTGAAGACCAGTAGTCCCTTAGACTCGTTCCCCTGGTACGGCCCACGTCATCGCTAGTGTTGCTCGCGAATATTCGCAATTCGAATATTATTCGCGAATATCGCATATTCGCGAATTCGCGAATTTCGCGAATATAGCGCTATATATTCGTAATTACGAATATTCGGTTTTTTTTTTTTTTTTTTCTTCACAGTACACATCACAGTGATCACCCCTCTCTGCTTCCAGCTTGTGTGGTGTAAAGAAGGCTGTAATACTACAGTGTGAGACTGGCGCGCGAAAATTCGCATATGCGAAAATTAACATATGCTAATGTTCGCATATGCGAATTTCCACATATGCGAATTTTCGCATGCGCGTATTTTCGCATACGCGAAAATAAAACGAGACTATAAGAATATGCGAATATTCGCGAATATTTGTCCATATATTCGCGAATATTCGCGAATTCGAATATGACCTATGCCGCTCAACACTAGTCATCGCCTCTCTGGTTCAGTGGATTCACCTCCTGTCTCCTGACCGGTACGTTACAATGTTTGTGGTCCAAAGAAGGCTCCAATATATTTACTGTGTGAGTAGGTGTGGAGTGCAAATGTTTTGTATTTGTAAATATTTGCAAATATCGGCACTTCCAGAGGACACTGATCCCTTCTTTTAGCTTTAGATAGGGGAGGTTAGTGTAGCAGAGAGGTTCTAGTGTAGGGTATAGTGTTAGTTAGTTGAAAGATATAATCGCGCATGCGCACTATAAGCCTTTCGTTACAATTTTCCCATAAAAAAAAGTTAACGAACATAGCGAATATGCAAATTTCATAATCACAGGACGAATATTCGTCCATATATTCGTGAAATATCGTGAATTTGAATATGGCCCCTGCTGCTCATCACTACTCCTGACTGGTTGACATGGCGGTCAGTATTATGATCCACAGCTCTGCACTGAGCAATGCTGGTCATCATAGAGACTCCAGGATGCTTCGAGAGGGGTTCTGTGTGGAAAAGACACAGCACAGGAGCAAGGAAAGATACATTTATGACACCAACGTTATCATTTTTTTTTAATTTTTGGTTTAAGGAACGTATGGGATTGTTCAGACTGTGTTTCCAGGGTACACTGAAGGTATACATTGTAGCCATACAAAGGAATCCATGACAGCAGTGCTGGAACTATTGAATGATGAACACCAACTGTGCTGATGGATTCCATTGACGTATAATGGGATTCATCAGGTTTTGGCATCGTGTAGCTGGTTTTGATGAGAAGAATGGCGCAGCATGCTGCCCTTCCTGTCAATTTAAAAGGATTTATGAATGGAGGCGTCAAAAAGAGGAGGTAGTTTCCACAGAGCCCAACACTGAATAAGTACCATTTACTTCTATATCCAGAAGTCTGATAATGGTCCAGCTCCTTCTTTCTCGACCACTCTGGACAATTCCACTCTTTGGACAATATCCTGCTAGTAGTCAAATCTTTTCGTAATGTAGTTGCTTTTCATTTCAGGATTGAAAATAACCACATGAACACCTTGCCAGAATCCAAGCAAAGGAACCAGATTGATTTTTGAGCCGAGGCAATGAATTTTTTGACATTCCTCCTTTATATTTCCATATTTTGATTACAACCTTCATATAAAAACATCAGATCCTGCTGCTTTATTCGGTACAAGTCATACAGTGATGGACGGCACCAGATAAACAGATCAATATTACCTGCGCTGACTAAATATTTTATACCCTACTCCATGCATTCCCCAGCATCATGGAAAAGAAAAGTAATGACTAGCAAATGTCAGGTTTCATAAAACAACTCTTATACTCTAATACTTCTTGTTTCTGGAGATACTGTATCACCGCTAAATGGAAGCTTACCCTTGTGAAATGGAAGTCAGGGAAGTGGGAAAAAAATTCTTCTCGAGAGTATTTCAAACAAAGGCAATAAAACGGCATCAAGTTCTGGCTGAACCCGGAGGTCATCATCAGAGACACCAGATTCTGAAGCTATTTCTACTCACAATATTGCAATTATTTCCAGTTCTATGCCCCGTTCCAGCTGCATCTAGTACTGTACATCAGCAAACTTACCTTTTATTGATGTCACAGAAAATGAAAAGTTTTCAGCGAAAAAGGACATTTTGTTGGTTCTTTAAAGGGTGATGTCTCCTGACAGCTGGGTCATAGTACACGAATTATATATATATATATATATATATATATATATATATATATATATATATATTAATCAAAAACTTTGACAAAAAAAATTATATAAATGAAAAAGTTAAAGTGGCACCCCTGAGGTGAACAATTTTTTTGGTAGGAATGTTCTCCAGTGGTAAAATTATCACAGGCCGTCCTGCTGTTGGAACACTTAGAAGGAGATTTATCAAGCTCCATGGTAAATTTTTTTTTGCATAATAAAAGTCGCTCGTGTGAATTTTCTATACATGCTGTGACTTTTTGATATTTGCTTACTTCAAAGCACATTTCTGAAATCTGCTCGCGTAGTAATTTTTTTTTTTACTTTGCAGTGGTCATCTATTTATCATATGCGTTAGTCGCCATTTAAAAGTCGCATATGTATTCCAGGTCCAACCTGGCTTACAGAAAGTGCAGACGTCTGAAGAAAAGGGCATTAACATTCACTTTAACAACTGTTCTTGTTCTACATCATGAAACAAAGCTACAACATTAATGTTGATTATAGAAAAATGAATTATATAACTAATAACTATTAATTTTAAGGTTGAAAATACACACAGCACACCTTGTTAATTTTAGGACACGTACATGCTGGCGGACCCACTAAATTTTTTAATTAATGTTGTTTTAAAATAGAATAGCTAAAATAGACTATGTAAATAACCCATATGTGGCACTAAAATTTTTCCTTAACCCCTTAAAGGGGTACTCAACTGGTGCCAGAAAGTTAAACAGATTTGTAAATGACTTCTATAAAAAAAATCTTAATCTTTCCAGTACTTTTTGGGGCTATATACTACAAAATAAATGGCTTTCTTTTTGGATTTCTCTGATGTCACGATCACAGTGCTCTCTGCTGACCTCTGCTGTCCATTTTTGGAACTGTCAAGAGCAGGAGAAAATCCCCATAGCAAACATATGCTGCTCTGGACAGTTCCTAAAATGGACAGCAGAGGTCAGCAGAGAGCACTGTGGTCGTGACATCAGAGAAATCCAAAAAGAAAAGCATTTCCTCTGTAGTATACAGCCCATAAAATGTATTGTAAGGATTAAGATTTTTTAATAGAAGTAATTTACAAATCTATAGAAAAGAAAAAAGAAAAAAGCAATGTGCAGCTCATAAAAAACTTAGTTGAGGTGTATATGTAGGTATACGTAGGTGTCTAAAGGGTTAATAGCGCGCAGCACAATGATCGGTGCCACACGCTACTAGCCCAGGGTCCCGGCTGTCATTAGACACCAGGACCGACCCGCTATGACGCGGGGTCACGCTCTGACCCCGCGTTATATACCGGGACGGGAGCAGGGCATACAGGTATACCCTGCGTCCTTAAGAGGTTAAAAAAAAAGAAACATCCATAGCAATACAGCTTCATGCACATTTTGGGGTGTGTAACGTACCGAGCCGTTTTTTTTTTTTTTTTTTGCTTCACTATTGTTTATGTGCCTGTTGGTGCTGCGCTGTCTTCCTTTCTGATATAAACTCCGGCCTCAGCGCAGCGACGCAAGACTCTGCCCACCAACGTCACAAAATGTGGGCTCAAAATTAAACTAAAAAGCCTCAGGAGTATGGATATTCATGGTGCGGCATAGTATGTTTTTAATATATATTTTTTTTTTTTCTGAGGAGGGTGTATGGGTTGTTGCGGGATAGTTGGAATGCAGCTATTAAGTGCCAGGCAGGCCGGTCAGGGTGTCGCCCGATGCGGTACGCCCCCCTCCCTGTCACTCTCTAGCAACGCTAATGGTAATAAAGTATAAATAAAGAACTTCAGCTATTACCATAAGGGAAAACTTTTCTGCTTTAAAAATTGCTTTTGTAAGCGTGTTTCCCGGGTTTTGCTTATGTGTGATTTATTTATCAAGGTCGTGACACAATTTGATAAATATGTTGCATGTAAGCAAAAGTAAGTTAAAAAAAATTGTCATAGAAAAGTCACATGTTTGAAAAGAATGATAAATCTCCTTCTTAGTGATCACTTTATGGATATTAGACATGTGGATAGATTGTTGATCCGAGGATTTATTCTGATGCCATATTAGGTTGGGAAGGAATTTTTCCTCTTTCATGGGGCAATTGGCATCAGCTACATGGGGGTTTCACCTTCCTCTGGATCAACACAGTAGGGTTTTAGGTTGAACTCAACAGACTCTTGTACTTTTTTAACCTTACAAACTATGTTTCTGTGGAAAATCCAGTAGCAAGTGCTCAATTTTTCAACAGCGCCACCACAGGGTTACACCACTAACTTCACTGTTCTGCCCAGAAGACTCCTAAATGACTGGATTCTGAGCCTCAGTTATAACCTTTTACATATATATTTATTTTAATATAGATCTCAGAAGGTACTGATTCTCCAAGCAGAAATCCAGCTGGCAGGGAGTCTTGAAGGCTTGTCTAGAAAAAAGAAAAAAAAAAAAAAAAAACTGTGTATGGTCTAATAAAGCTATTTACTTATGTAATGTTATTAGCCATAATGCACAGATCTTTTATTAATCTTCTATCTGATTTCTAGCTGTGACATCCCATCATACTCTCTGAAAAGCTCCTGTCCCTGTTCACACCCTTCCCTCCTGTCTGCTCAGTACCAGGCCATTGATGTAAAAAGGGGTTGATCATATTACTGCTCATTAGATTTTAAGGAAGTAGGAAGTCTTTCTTAGATAACACAGCAATGAGCCTGTTCTGATGGAAACTACTGTGTCAGAGAAAGGCTTCCTGCTGCCTTTCTAGCTAATGAACAATAATATGAGTGTCCCTTCTTTACATCTATGGTCTTATCCTAATCATTCAAAAGGGGAGGTTCATTCATATACAGGTTGTTTCTTTCACCAGACAACCCCTTTAAGTGCAATGCTCCCAGAAAGTAATGCAAACAGCACTATAAAACCAGTATAAAAATAGTATAAAATATTATGCATACGTGCATAAATTATTGTCTAACAGGTGCTACCAATATTTGAAGCTTATTTTTTAGCATATGGTTCTTTCTGAACTCTCATGTACTTGTGAAATTTACACATCTGAAAGCCACATTTCACAATTTCATAATAACCATAAAGCCTTTAAAATAAAAGGATGGGAACGCTAAAAAAAAGTTTCAGATAATTCACTATGACAATTTTAGACATATTATGTCGCTATTAAATGCCAATTACCCTGTTGTGAGATAAACAAGATTGAGCTTGGAGCGAATACGGAATCCACTTCTTGTGTCGCATGAATTGATCTATAATGAATTTTTATGCTTCAGATCATTTTACCTGCAACAATACAAGTCCCCATCTCTCCTTCTCTGGATTCTTGTCACTTTTAATTACTGGGAGTCGACGCTACAAAAATGTATAAGTTCTTCTTCATACTACAGTGGTCCCTCAAGTTACAATATTAATGGGTTCCTGGGTGATCATTGTGAGCTGAATATCTTGCATGTGGTTCTGAAGCCACCAAAAATGTTAACCAAAAATAGAATAAAGTGACGATAAATAATACAGATAAAGCAAGTTCTTGCATATAGAAAAGTAAGAAAGATCTGCTGGGAGCTGTAATCACTGTCTACATAGAGGACAAAAGCTTCTTCACAGTCCTGTACAGTACACAGTGTCCTAAAAAGGTAAAATTGAGTCGCCCTCACCTGGTGCCCAAAGGAGCAGCTAACCCTGTCACAGGTAAAGAGCAGTATAAGACAGTGTAGTATATAATGTGAAAGAAACCAGCAGACCTGGTTAGCAGTATAACGTCCTTTATATGCACGGATCCAGCTTCCAATATGACACATGTAGTTCAGATAGGATAGTGTAGTACCTTATTGTACAACAGAGAGATGCTACTAGACACTGTTGTTTGCACAAGGGACAGCTGCCCTTAGTTTTATGGGTGGTAAGAGATGAGAAGGAAGCCTTGATTTACATTTCAGGAACAGTGTGGATTATCTTCAGCAAGTTTTTTGTCTCAGCTTGCAGGTACACAACCCAGGCTTCCTTTCTCATGTGAACAGCTCCAGTTAAAGCCCTGTCCCAACTTCCTGTGTTCAGTCCGGATCTAAGTGTTAATTAGCCTAACAATAGGAAGTGTTTACAGGGAAGTGACACCCCTGGTGGCCAAGACATGTAGAGCTTTTTTTCTGGGGTAATTTGTAATTTTTGGTTAATTATTTAAATAGACAGAAGTTGTTTGACACCACCGTGATGATGCAAGAACCCATGTAAAAGTATGGGGAAAGGAGCAGAAATATGCGGATTAGATACAAAAATGCAGGCTGCCCTATATGTGTGCTGTATGCATGTTAGATGTGGACACAGGTGCTTAAGATGTGTGTTTCAATCCCTTGCCAAATCTCTGCTTGCCGGCATCATTTTTGAATGTTCTTGTTCACTTTTAGAGACAGAAAAAGGACATGACAGTCTAATAAGACATATAAATGCTATTGGTTAAATGATCAATGCACGAAAAGTAAAGTAAAATAATTACATATAATGAATTACTCTGGTTACACGATGACTGTTTAGGGTTATACCCTAGTACCGTTTTATCTTGTAGCGGCCACCTTTTCCTTTTGCAATTAGTTAATAAATAAACCTCATTCACACTGTAGGTGCTGACAGTAGATTTTTTTGTCATTCATGTCCAATACAAAGCTGGGCAGAAAATCTGTTCAAAATATGATCTGCTTTTCTAAATTGTGTTTGGCTGATACTCAATCGTAATTCAGAAATTACAATCGACTATTATAACTCATGCGCCATGTATCTCTTACAAGAGACCGGCCATACATCTGATGACTGATTTTCATCTATAGCCAATTTATGGGGTTTGTAAGATATTATCTGGGAAAAAAGAAAACCTTTTTATTTAAGACATCTAAGGCTTTGTTCACATCTGTGACTTACAATGTTATCCATTGGAGTTCACACAGCGTTATTCCACCCTTCAAACCTAACAAACTTAGTTTAATCCTAACCCCTTTCATTTCAGACAACTTCTGCTATGCTAGGGAGAATAGTTGTCACCGGTGGATACTTGGGTACTGAGACATACAGATTGTTGGGGAAAAAAAAATAATGTGCTGCAAGACAAAAAATAGTACATGGTAAATCCGAAGGTAACCTCGTGAAGGCTAAGAAAGCCAAAGAAGCACAATGCTTTGCAGCCACCAAAAGTGAGGGTCTTATGTATGTAATCGTAGTTTCCTTAGTGGGGTACTCCGTCCCTAAAATATCTTATCCCCTATCCGCCGCTGGGGACCCTCGCAGTCTTGCATTCAGCACCCACCTACATGCCGCGCTGCCAGCTCAGAATCTGCCGCGTGACGACCACGGGGCCAGAGTATCGTAACGTCACGACTTCGCCCCCGTGTGATGTCACGCGCCGCACCCGCTATGCAAGTCTATGGGAGGGGGCGTGACAGCCGCATAGACCTGCATAGTGGGGGCGGGGTGTGACGTCACCAGGGGGCGGAGTCTTGACATCACGATACTCGGACCCCTTGGTCATCACGCTGCAGATTCTGAGCTGGCAGCGCGGCGTGCAGCTCCCCGAGGTAAGTACTGAATGCGGCAGACCCCCGTGGTCAGACATCTTATCCCCTATCCTTTGGATAGGGGATAAGATGTCTTAGGGCTGGAGTACCCCTTTAATTAATTGTAAGGGCTTAGAACAGAAAATGTTTACATTTTTGTCAATGTTGTAGCCATTCATTAAAGAAAAAAATCTTCACCTAACTGGTGACACACTCTTCCTTATTTTCTTGCTCTTAGTTTATTGTTT
This sequence comes from Hyla sarda, assembly GCF_029499605.1. Classification (NCBI taxonomy): domain Eukaryota; kingdom Metazoa; phylum Chordata; class Amphibia; order Anura; family Hylidae; genus Hyla; species Hyla sarda. The sequence goes on from NC_079193.1 coordinate 35,840,085, forward strand.
GTATAGACCAGGTGTGCAACTAGCACATGCTATTTTTGAGGGTCTTCTGACCTCTGGTGACTTTACCTGTAGTTGCTAGAGGCCAGAAACATCACTTCTGGGATGCTCACAATGACTCTGTTGTGCATGTTACATAGGTAAAGAAGCGTCCTGTGGCCTCCAGTGGTTGCAGAAAGAAACTAGAGAAGACACTGATGACTGCGGGTGAGCCTAGGTGAGTATAGGGGGGGAGAATCGTTCCTATTGAGGGGGAAGCTAGCTAGAGGAGACAAGCTAACTACAGAGGGGTCCCATATACAGGGGAAAAGCTACCGACAGGGGTCCTTAATACAGGGGACAAGTTAACTACAAGGGGAAAGCTACCTACAGGGTCAAAATACCTACAGAGGTTCCTACCTACAGGGAGAAAGCTGACCACATGGGGTCCTACATATAGGAGGCAAAATGCCTACAAGGGATCCTACCCACAGTGGAGTCCTTCCTACAGGGGAAAAAATACCTACTGGGTCCTCCATACAGCGGGCAAAGTACCTATAGGGGGTCCTATAGCTGTATACAGCGGGGTCCTATCTACAGGGGACAAGCTACCAACAGGAGGGTCCTACATCCAGGGAGAAAACTACCATTAGGTTAGTATTACCTACAGGGGGGCAAAATGCATGCGGAGGGGAGGGGGGGGGGGGGGTGAGTCGATGTGCCCTGTAGTAAAAATGTTACTATTAAGTGTGCTCCTAGGTGATAAAAGTTGGGAAACACTGGTATAAACAATGCAGAATAAGTTCATACTATTAACATGGAATACAGCTTCCTCCCCCAGAGACCAGTTATGCAGAGCCTTATTTACAGTGTTAGGATCCTGCTTTACCTCAGCCTCCAGCAGTACAACTGATAATGATATGACTTTGCTCATACTGCCCCAATCTATACAGCAAAGCGGACAAGAGAGCTACAGAAAACGGTGTTTTCTAGTAGCCATTGTGAGTTTTCAAATATTACACATCAAAAATATCACAAAAAGTTTCAATTTTGTCATCAGTATATTCCAGTTGCAGGATTTAGCACCCAAACACCCACTGAGACCAACATATGACAACTTCTGTGACATGTCAGAAATGAACCATAATGATTAGGTAGACTTTAAATAATACAAGTAACTAAAAATAAGTCTGCACTATCTCTAAATTCAGTACTAACAGTTACATAAAACATCCAGAACGTATGCCAGCTGGAAAACATAAATCCACCCAAGTGAAATAATTATTTATGATCATAGATGTGATTTAGTGTCCCTGCCAGAGCTGGGATACATTTATGCAGGAATTCATAGCTACAACATTCTGAGGTAGCAGTTATGTTTTTCTAATCCTGGATAAAATTTTTAACCCCTTCCCGACCCATGGCATACATTAACATCAAGGTAGTAGTAGTACAATCTGCTCATACAGCATTTACAGGAAGCAGTACTATCTGTGCCTTAATTATACACATAAGGAGACCTTGATACACTACAACCTTTACCTGTGTAATTTACAGGACAATACTGGAGAGCAGTAGTATCTGTGTCTACATCACTAACAGTATAAATAAAAAAGACAAAGGGATGCGCTCCGTAGTGTAAGATCTTAGGGTGGACAGGACAAACGTAACAGTGTGAATTGCGCTTACCAAATGAGGTTGCACTACTATCCAAGTAGAACCATGGAATAAAGCATGAAGATAAGATCAGGCGGGTCTCTGCAGCTGCTCCGCATCAAGCAATAACGATAAAACCAAACTTCCTCCAGGAGACAAGCGGAGTAATGGAAGCGCTGAGACCAGGATAAAAGTAAGGATTCTTTAATTCCCACAATGCAACACGTTTCACGGAAGTTCCGCTTCATCAGGCATCACTAACAGGGAGATGAGGTAACGCAGTACTATCTGTGCCTACATCCTTTACAGAAGTCATGGAAACTGTAAGGAACCGAAGGGTTAGCTTGCACTGAGAGCTTTTATTTGGTCTTGTTGCTTTGGTTACGTCTGTCTGCTGAGACTGGTCAGCTGACCTTGATTGAATACCTGGTTGGGACCTATTTACGCTGGCAGTCTACTCCCAGACTTTGCTTGCTAAAAAGTTCTGTTTGTCTCCTAGCTAGCTTTATACTGTACCTGTGATATGTGGCATTTTGACCCTTTGGTTCTGCTCTCTGATTACTCTCTCTGTTATTAGCAATTTTGTACTTTGTCATCTCCTGGCTTTTGATGCAGATCGTGGACATTGACTCATTGTGTGAGGGTGTTAGTTTTGTTTTTTTTAGTCTGTCTGTTCCCTACTGTTCCTTGACCTGAGTCTGAATTATTATATTTTATTATTTTTACATTTTGCGTTCCTCACTTGTCTAGGAAGGGACCTGTCACCGTGGTTACGGACTGTCATTTAGGGCAGGCAGGGACAGGGGAGTGGGCGAGAATAGTGTGTACTCCTTCCCTGCCCATACATGACAGAAACAGTACTATCTGAGTTTAAATCATAAACAGGGAGAGGCTGGAAGGCAGTAATACCTGTACCTAGATTATTTACTAGAGGTAGAGAGGCAGGCAATCCTATCTATATTTACATTATTTATAATAATTTTTTTGTGCCATGATCTGTAGTATTTATTGGTGTTTACATGAGATATTTTGATCACCTTCTATTTATTTTTCTTCTGCTGTGACCGAAAATCAGCATTTCTGGCAGCATTTTTTTATATATATATACATTGTTCCCCATACGGGATCATTAACATTATATTTTAATATTTTGGACAATTTCTCATGTGACAATGGCAAATATTGCATAGCAATGTACAGTGTGATCGGCACTCTGCCAGCCTGTATCATTGGAGCAAGGATCTGGCCTGCAGGACGTGGGTAAGGGGACCTCTGCTGATATTTCATTTGACTCCCTTGATATAACCCGACCAGGTCCGATGACACCACTGAGCTAACCGGCATCTGTCATTTATTTGTTTTGATGCAGTGATCAGCATTGATCATGGCATCTAAAAGGTTAATGATGGGCAGTGAGATGATTGCTGCTGCCAGTTATCAAGAAACTTGCCATTCAGTCGTGGAGGGTGAAGGGTTCTTGTTTGTGACTTTGTTTAAAGGGTTATCCTCCATAAGGTGGTTTTAGTACGTACCTGCCAGACAGTAATGGACAAGCTTAGGAAGGATCTGTGCTTGTCTTCGGGCTAAATGGCTATGTTGTGGGATTACCATAACGCTCTGCCTATCTTTTTGTGAACTGGGTATTTCCTGTTGGATTTCGTTCTCAAACTACACATCCCATAGTTCCATGTTTGTAAGTTTGAGGTGACTTTCCTCCCTCCCACACATCAGCCACATAACCCATTAAAACACAAAGGAGCTGCATTCCATTTAAAAGACCAGTATTTTCTAACCAAGGTGCCTCCAGCTGTTGCAAAATGATCTCTCTCCCATACAGCGATCGTTCCTCCCATTGAAGCAGGACAGGCTCCCTTTGCACACCTGGCTAGTGATGTCATGTCTCGATGCACTGCAACATGGGAAAACCCAAGACATGAGTAATTTTGTATGCTATTAAAAATAAATTTTGGAGCAAAAATTACAGAAGAATTGTGAGACCACATCACACACAAGCACAGACACTATATTATTAACTACACTCACTTTACAGCCCCTGTAGCATAGTCAAATAAAAAAAAAATCCTGTACTATCCCTTCAATTCTCTATGCCCAGATGGTGAAGAGGAGCCGACTGCTATTAAACAGAAACTGAGCACCCATCGCAGCCTCTGTATTGGAACACCTCAGGATCGAACAGGTGAGTAAAGCACTTTATGCTATTAGACAAATAATGCCTTTTATTTTGCATCATTGCTTCCTTCAATATCAATCACCCACTTTCTGGATTCCATGGCATGTTCATAAACAAGGTGACTGCCCTGATACCAAGATAATGATATGGCTTCTGCAGTTAAAAAAAAACTGTTAGTACCATCCAAAACTTGGCTTATGGCTGCTTGGAAGGCTTCCAGATCATCGAGCCGCGCATTATTACTTTCAATAAGAGGGTTGTTACGCCGAGCGCTCCGGGTCCCCGCTCCTCCCCGGAGCGCTCGCTTCTCTCTCGCTACCGCAGCGCTCCGGGCAGCTCCACTGACCCGGTGCGCTGCGATACCGTCTCCAGCCGGGATGCGATTCGCGATGCGGGTAGCGCCCGCTCGCGATGCGCATCCCAGCTCCCGTACCTGACTCGCTCTCCATCTGTCCTGTCCCGGCGCGCGCGGCCCCGCTCCCTAGGGCGCGCGCGCGCCGGGTCTCTGCGATTTAAAGGGCCACTGCGCCGCTGATTGGCGCAGTGGTTCCAATTAGTGTGTTCACCTGTGCACTCCCTATTTATACCTCACTTCCCCTTCACTCCCTCGCCGGATCTTGTTGCCATTGTGCCAGTGAAAGCGTTTCCTTGTGTGTTCCTAGCCTGTGTTCCAGACCTCCTGCCGTTGCCCCCGACTACGATCCTTGCTGCCTGCCCTGACCTTCTGCTACGTCCGACCTTGCTTCTGTCTACTCCCTTGTACCGCGCCTATCTTCAGCAGTCAGAGAGGTTGAGCCGTTGCTAGTGGATACGACCTGGTCACTACCGCCGCAGCAAGACCATCCCGCTTTGCGGCGGGCTCTGGTGAAAACCAGTAGTGACTTAGAACCGATCCACTAGCACGGTCCACGCCAATCCCTCTCTGGCACAGAGGATCCACTACCTGCCAGCCGGCATCGTGACAGTAGATCCGGCCATGGATCCCGCTGAAGTACCTCTGCCAGTTGTCGCCGACCTCACCACGGTGGTCGCCCAGCAGTCACAACAGATAGCGCAACAAGGCCAACAGCTGTCTCAACTGACCGTGATGCTACAGCAGCTACTACCACAGCTTCAGCAATCATCTCCTCCGCCAGCTCCTGCACCTCCTCCGCAGCGAGTGGCCGCTTCTGGTCTACGACTATCCTTGCCGGATAAATTTGATGGGGACTCTAAATTCTGCCGTGGCTTTCTTTCCCAATGTTCCCTGCACTTGGAGATGATGTCGGACCAGTTCCCTACTGAAAGGTCTAAGGTGGCTTTCCTAGTCAGCCTTCTGTCTGGAAAAGCTCTGTCATGGGCCACACCGCTCTGGGACCGCAATGACCCCGTCACTGCCTCTGTACACTCCTTCTTCTCGGAAATTCGAAGTGTCTTTGAGGAACCTGCCCGAGCCTCTTCTGCTGAGACTGCCCTGTTGAACCTGGTCCAGGGTAATTCTTCCGTTGGCGAGTACGCCGTACAATTCCGTACTCTTGCTTCAGAATTATCCTGGAATAATGAGGCCCTCTGCGCGACCTTTAAAAAAGGCCTATCCAGCAACATTAAAGATGTTCTGGCCGCACGAGAAATCCCTGCTAACCTACATGAACTCATCCATCTTGCCACTCGCATTGACATGCGTTTTTCCGAAAGGCGTCAGGAGCTCCGCCAGGATATGGACTTTGTTCGCACAAGGCGTTTTTTCTCCCCGGCTCCTCTCTCCTCTGGTCCCCTGCAATCCGTTCCTGTGCCTCCCGCCGTGGAGGCTATGCAGGTCGACCGGTCTCGCCTGACACCTCAAGAGAGGACACGACGCCGCATGGAGAATCTCTGCTTGTACTGTGCCAGTACCGAACACTTCCTGAAGGATTGTCCTATCCGTCCTCCCCGCCTGGAAAGACGTACGCTGACTCCGCACAAAGGTGAGACAGTCCTTGATGTCTACTCTGCTTCTCCACGTCTTACTGTGCCTGTGCGGATATCTGCCTCTGCCTTCTCCTTCTCTACTATGGCCTTCTTGGATTCCGGATCTGCAGGAAATTTTATTTTGGCCTCTCTCGTCAACAGGTTCAACATCCCAGTGACCAGTCTCGCCAGACCCCTCTACATCAATTGTGTAAACAATGAAAGATTGGACTGTACCATACGTTACCGCACGGAGCCCCTTCTAATGTGCATCGGACCTCATCACGAGAGGATTGAATTTTTGGTCCTCCCCAATTGCACTTCCGAAATCCTCCTTGGACTACCCTGGCTTCAACTCCATTCCCCAACCCTGGATTGGTCCTCTGGGGAGATCAAGAGTTGGGGGCCCTCTTGTTTCAAGGACTGCCTAAAACCGGTTCCCAGTACCCCTTGCCGTGACTCTGTGGTTCCCCCTGTAACCGGTCTCCCTAAGGCCTATATGGACTTTGCGGATGTTTTTTGCAAAAAACAAGCTGAGACTCTACCTCCTCACAGGCCTTATGATTGTCCTATTGACCTCCTCCCGGGCACTACTCCACCCCGGGGCAGAATCTATCCTCTGTCCACCCCAGAGACTCTTGCTATGTCTGAGTACATCCAGGAAAATTTAAAAAAAGGCTTTATCCGTAAATCCTCCTCTCCTGCCGGAGCCGGATTTTTCTTTGTGTCCAAAAAAGATGGCTCTCTACGTCCTTGCATTGACTACCGCGGTCTTAATAAAATCACGGTAAAGAACCGCTACCCCCTACCTCTTATCTCTGAACTCTTTGATCGCCTCCAAGGTGCCCACATCTTTACCAAACTGGACTTAAGAGGTGCTTATAATCTCATCCGCATCAGAGAGGGGGATGAATGGAAAACGGCATTTAACACTAGAGATGGACACTTTGAGTATCTGGTCATGCCCTTTGGCCTGTGCAACGCCCCTGCCGTCTTCCAAGACTTTGTTAATGAAATTTTTCGTGATCTCTTATACTCATGTGTTGTTGTATATCTGGACGATATCCTGATTTTTTCTGCCAATCTAGAAGAACACCACCAGCATGTCCGTATGGTTCTTCAGAGACTTCGTGACAATCAACTTTATGCCAAGATAGAGAAATGTCTGTTTGAATGCCAATCTCTTCCTTTCCTAGGATACTTGGTCTCTGGCCAGGGACTACAAATGGATCCAGACAAACTCTCTGCCGTCTTAGATTGGCCACGCCCCTCCGGACTCCGTGCTATCCAACGTTTTTTGGGGTTCGCCAATTATTACAGGCAATTTATTCCACATTTTTCTACCGTTGTGGCCCCTATCGTGGCTTTAACCAAAAAAAATGCCAATCCCAAGTCTTGGCCTCCTCAAGCGGAAGACGCCTTCAAACGGCTCAAGTCTGCCTTTTCTTCGGCTCCCGTGCTCTCCAGACCTGACCCATCTAAACCCTTCCTATTGGAGGTTGATGCCTCCTCTGTAGGAGCTGGAGCGGTCCTTCTACAAAAAAATTCTTCCGGGCATGCTGTTACTTGTGGTTTTTTTTCTAGGACCTTCTCTCCGGCGGAGAGGAACTACTCCATCGGGGATCGAGAGCTTCTAGCCATTAAATTAGCACTTGAGGAATGGAGGCATCTGCTGGAGGGATCAAGATTTCCAGTTATTATTTACACCGATCACAAGAATCTCTCCTATCTCCAGTCTGCCCAACGGCTGAATCCTCGCCAGGCCAGGTGGTCTCTGTTCTTTGCCCGATTTAATTTTGAAATTCACTTTCGGCCTGCCGATGAGAACATTAGGGCCGATGCTCTCTCTCGTTCCTCGGATGCCTCGGAAGTTGAACTCTCTCCGCAACACATCATTCCTCCTGACTGCCTGATTTCCACTTCTCCAGCCTCCATCAGGCAAACTCCTCCAGGAAAGACCTTCGTCTCTCCACGCCAACGCCTCGGAATCCTCAAATGGGGTCACTCCTCCCATCTCGCAGGTCATGCAGGCATCAAGAAATCTGTGCAACTCATCTCTCGCTTCTATTGGTGGCCGACTCTGGAGACGGATGTCGTGGACTTTGTGCGAGCCTGCACTGTCTGTGCCCGGGATAAGACTCCTCGCCAGAAGCCCGCTGGTTTTCTTCATCCTCTGCCTGTCCCCGAACAGCCTTGGTCTCTGATTGGTATGGATTTTATTACAGACCTACCCCCATCCCGTGGCAACACTGTTGTTTGGGTGGTCGTTGATCGATTCTCCAAGATGGCACATTTCATCCCTCTTCCTGGTCTTCCTTCAGCGCCTCAGTTGGCTAAACAATTTTTTGTACACATTTTTCGTCTTCACGGGTTGCCCACGCAGATAGTCTCGGATAGAGGCGTCCAATTCGTGTCAAGATTCTGGAGGGCTCTCTGTAAACAACTCAAGATTAAATTAAACTTTTCTTCTGCATATCATCCTCAATCCAATGGACAAGTAGAAAGAATTAACCAGGTCTTGGGTGATTATTTACGACATTTTGTTTCCTCCCGCCAGGATGATTGGGCAGATCTTCTACCATGGGCCGAATTCTCGTATAACTTTAGAGTCTCTGAATCTTCCTCCAAATCCCCATTTTTCGTGGTGTACGGCCGTCACCCTCTTCCCCCCCTCCCTACTCCCTTGCCCTCTGGTTTGCCCGCTGTAGATGAAGTGACTCGTGATCTTTCCACCATATGGAAAGAGACCCAAGATTCTCTTTTACAGGCTTCATCTCGCATGAAAAAGTTTGCCGATAAGAAAAGAAGAGCTCCCCCCATTTTTGCTCCAGGAGACAAGGTATGGCTCTCCGCTAAATATGTCCGCTTTCGTGTCCCCAGTTACAAACTGGGTCCACGCTATCTTGGTCCTTTCAAAGTCTTGTGCCAAATTAATCCTGTCTCTTACAAACTTCTTCTTCCTCCTTCTCTCCGTATTCCTAATGCCTTTCATGTCTCTCTTCTTAAACCACTCATCATCAACCGTTTCTCTCCCAAATTAGTTTCTCCCACTCCTGTCTCCGGTTCTTCTGACGTCTTCTCAGTGAAAGAGATACTGGCCTCCAAGACGGTCAGAGGAAAAAGGTTCTTTTTGGTGGATTGGGAGGGCTGTGGACCTGAAGAGAGATCCTGGGAACCTGAGGACAACATCCTAGACAAAAGTCTGCTCCTCAGGTTCTCAGGCTCTAAGAAGAGGGGGAGACCCAAGGGGGGGGGTACTGTTACGCCGAGCGCTCCGGGTCCCCGCTCCTCCCCGGAGCGCTCGCTTCTCTCTCGCTACCGCAGCGCTCCGGGCAGCTCCACTGACCCGGTGCGCTGCGATACCGTCTCCAGCCGGGATGCGATTCGCGATGCGGGTAGCGCCCGCTCGCGATGCGCATCCCGGCTCCCGTACCTGACTCGCTCTCCGTCTGTCCTGTCCCGGCGCGCGCGGCCCCGCTCCCTAGGGCGCGCGCGCGCCGGGTCTCTGCGATTTAAAGGGCCACTGCGCCGCTGATTGGCGCAGTGGTTCCAATTAGTGTGTTCACCTGTGCACTCCCTATTTATACCTCACTTCCCCTTCACTCCCTCTCCGGATCTTGTTGCCATTGTGCCAGTGAAAGCGTTTCCTTGTGTGTTCCTAGCCTGTGTTCCAGACCTCCTGCCGTTGCCCCCGACTACGATCCTTGCTGCCTGCCCTGACCTTCTGCTACGTCCGACCTTGCTTCTGTCTACTCCCTTGTACCGCGCCTATCTTCAGCAGTCAGAGAGGTTGAGCCGTTGCTAGTGGATACGACCTGGTCACTACCGCCGCAGCAAGACCATCCCGCTTTGCGGCGGGCTCTGGTGAAAACCAGTAGTGACTTAGAACCGATCCACTAGCACGGTCCACGCCAATCCCTCTCTGGCACAGAGGATCCACTACCTGCCAGCCGGCATCGTGACAAGGGTTTGCCGAGGCTACAGAGATGTATGTCAGAAGCATAATAATATACAGCACCTCTGATCTAGCAATGGGACAGTGAGTAAGGTGTGCACCACAGCATAACCCGGACTGATTGAGAAATCCATGGTACATGTTACAGTCCCCAACAATCCTGATATTCTTACTGAGCCACTTCCTTGATAAGTCCTGGGTAGTTTGTCCTTAAACTTGATCATATGAGAGGTCTGAGTTCCAAATTCCAAATATTTAGCCCTCTAACTGTGTCCATCAGCAAGTTTACATAGTTTGTAAGGTCAAAAAAACAAGAGTCCATAAAGTTCAACCCATATCCCTCCCTATTGTGTTTTTACTGTGTTGATCCAGAGGAAGGGAAAAACCCTTATGAGGCTGATGCCAATTGCCTCATACCAGGGGGAAAATTTCTTCCACTGTATGCCTCGCTGCTCAGTTAACATTACTGGTCAGGTGTGAAGCAGCCAGCCCAACAAATGTATGGGGTTGGCCCATAGGTAAATGGCTACATCATTATATTCACTGGGCCATCACTCTGTATAAATACTATGCATGATGCCACTTTTGCGGTGGTGGCTCACGGTTGGAAATTATCCTGTTCGTGACTCAGGATGCTTAGATGTATAACTTTGTGGTGCCAGGGCACTGTTAACCTACACGGTCCGAGGATACAACATCTTCTCCTGGGCCAGGCACAGGATAATGAATGCACTGTTGCCAGGTTACGGATAACTGTCTCTTTACTTTGCTGGAGGTAGCAGAACTCAAATAATATAGACTTTGGTTGCAGAGGGATGGGCAGAATGGAACGCAAGGAGCTTGTTGCCTTGCTGGGAGTTGTAGCGGCTGTTAAATGCAGCTTTAAAGGGGTACTGCACCCCTAGACATGTTATCTCCTATCCATTGAATAAGATTTTTGATCGCAGAGGTCCCGCTGGAGTCCCTGTACTACACCCGGCATTCGTTTAGAGCGTTGGGTTCAGTGCCGGAAACTTGTGACATCACGCCGCGCCCCGCTTGGGACATCACGGCCATGCTCCCTCAATGCAAGTCTATGGGAGGGGTATAACGGCCATCACACCCCCTCCAGTAGGTTTGTATTGAGGGGGCATGGCCGTGACGTCTTGAGCGGGGCATGACCGTGGCGTCACGAGCCTCCGCCCCGCATCGCCAATCATCCGGCAGGAGCAAAGTTTGCTCCATGCACTGGAGGTCTGGGGGGGGGGCAGCAGCGAGATCGTGGGGGTCCCCAGTGGATAGGGGATAAGATGCCTAGGGGCGGAGTACCCCTTTAACTTGATTGACTGACTGAAGTAGAGATTTTCCCCAAGAGCCTTGCTTACCAACAGACTTTGACAATTCACCTGAGCGCAGGGGTCTTTTCCTGACATTTGGCGTGGCTGTGGAATTTAGTAGACTTATTTTTCCTTAGGCTTCTCCTCAGCTTAATAGCTAGAACACACTTTCCATGTCCTTACTGACTGAAGACAACCGAACTCTCCTCCCCTACTACACTACATTAAGGGCTAAGTTTGGGGGTCTCCAATTGGGTGTCAGGGTCACCTGGTAAAGGTACAGAGCATAAATTAACACATAACATGAGACAGCAATAAACAACATTAGAACAAATTAAACAATGGAACAGTGGGCCCAACATATAGACAAAAGGTAGGCCCGAGGCAATCTTTAGCCCACAGGACAGCCTTTGGTGCTGGGACACCACAAAGGCCTAAGAGTTATGCCTTGTTGCTTAGAGTGCAGGAGCAGTGGCTCCTGCCTTTGGACAGGAGTCCCTGCTCCTGTAAAAATACAAATTGGCTGATAAATTAATCAGCCAATTCCAATGAATCCTCCTGAAGTTAAAATACTTTTATTAAAATGCCTTGGATGGAGTACAGAAACTTGATCTCCTGGCTCCAAGATCACATACCCCACTATCCTCCCATGCAGAAGAATTTCCTCAGGCACCAGGTCCTAGCAGTGACTACGACCTTTGCCCCCACTTATAATGAATGTGTTTTCTTCTTTCTATGACAGTTTCTATCCTGAAATTGCTCTTACTGTAAGCAAAGCTACAACATGTTGACCTTATAAATATATTTGTATAAGATGAGCATCTGAAATTATTTGCTCAGTTAGTAATGTAATATGTAATGACCTTTACGTTCTGTCCGAATGCCAGGAAAGGTTATAAAATTTGAGAAAGCTCAATGAAAACTTACATTTTTTTTCTGTCGAGACCTAAACTTTTATTCTCTGTTCCTCTAAACTTGAGTCTTAGTCTTGACCGCTCATCTGAAAGGCCATGGACACCTTTGACATGGAGAAATATTTAGTTTTATTTTTTACATAAATTAGTAGTTAAAAATTTTTACTACATTTTAGGTGGCATTTCAGCCCATTCAAACTCAGTTCCAGAAATGGAACCACAGGATAAACAGATGTTAAAGGGTTCATCCACCCCTAGACATCTTATCCCGGGGGTCCCAGCTGCAGCACCTGGCATTTGTTTAGACCGCTGGGTGAGGGCGGCAGGGGTTGTGACTTCACAGTCATGCCCCTAGTGATGTCATACCATGCCCCCTCAACGCAAGTCCATGGGAGGGGGAGTAGCAGCTGCCACGCACCCTTCCATAGACTTGCATTGAGGGGACAGGCTGTGACATCACAAGGGACACGACAGTGGCATCACGACCTCTCGCCACCGGCTCCAAGTTTTCGAACAAAATGTTTCGAATACTGAGGCAGAGGAATACACCTTTAAATGAGTATCCTTTTTAAGAGTTTCAGAATTTTCAATGGTCAGAAGAAACTTTAAAATTATTTTGAGGTGAGCAGGTCATACAGTTAAGTTGGCCTCTATCACAAAAAATATTTTGGTATGACAAGAACAATTTTGCTATCATGAAATTAGAAAAAATCTAATATTTATATCATATTTTGCCAAATTTCACTGAGACAAACTGGCCAGCATCCGGACGAGTGGGACATGACAGCATCAAGGCAGCAGACAATCAGGGACATTCACATTCAACAACCAGATATGAGCACATTGCCTTCTTGCAGAGTAACAGTAGTGAAAAGAGAAAGTCAAGGGAGAAGGACCCAGTCATTGTCTGTGTCAAGGCCCATGCACACTATGGAAATTCTGCTCAGACATATTCTGAGCCAAATTCCGCTTACAACAGCCTCCCGTTGTTTTCCATGGGATTCTGCTGAGCAGTGCACATTTTAGAAATTCCGTAGCGGAACTTATGATGCGGATACAGATTCCGTCTAAAGCATTGCAGTCAATGGGACAGCGCTTAAAGTAAATCTGCAATCAGTGTCACCTGCACTAACCTATCAGTACAGGCAGGCAGGGCAGGTGACAATGATGACAATGGTACTTACCTTATCCTGTTATGTGCTGTCATTTTCTGACAATCCTCTTCAGTATCTTTAGCTTCGGGCTCGACTTGGAGCATGGGCAGAGCTTAGTGACGTCACCGCTGCTGTTTGCTAGCAGCGGGAACCAGCAGAGAACAGCACTGGTGACGTCACTGCGCTCCGCTCATGCTCCAAGTTGGGCCCGGAGGTGAAGATACCAAAGAGGATTGCCAGAGAATGACAGCACAGAACGGGACAAGGTAAGTACCATTGTCATCATTGTCACCTGCACTACCTGTCTGTACTGACAGGTTAGTGCAGATGACACTGATTACAGATTTCCTTTTAATGCCCACGTGACCATGAAGATTCCGGTGGAGGCTGCTGCAAGTGGAATTCTACTCTGAATTATTCCCCAACTGCATTGGCCCCTTAGTCAGGGCTCCCACATAACATTTCAGTCTGTTCTAGATCTTCATTTTGGTGCTCGTTTTTTCTGTATTTTTACCCCAAACCGGAGTGGAACCAGCACAGCAAAGAATTATATTTTTTGTTTTAGACCCACTGCTGTGGCTGTGGCTAAGAAAAAAAAAAAAGAAAAAATATCAGCTCCAAAATGTAAACTAAATATTGACCAAAATACTATGTGTGAATCCAAAAATTGCAACCCCAGAACCACACCCACATTTTACAGTGTATTTTGCAATGAATATATTTGTGGATTTTAACTGCTGGTGTTAGACTTTCTCAATACTTAGTATTTTGTCATGACTATGTTGCAGCCCAGAGGAAATAATGTGAGGGGAGGACATGTGAGCTGGCTGGGACATGCCTATCTAATGTGGGGGAACTGGTTCCTACCTAATGTGGGGGACTTCTGCTGCCTACTGTCACGATGCCGGCTGGCAGGTAGTGGATCCTCTGTGCCAGAGAGGGATTGGCGTGGACCGTGCTAGTGGACCGGTTCTAAGCCACTACTGGTTTTCACCAGAGCCCGCCGCAAAGCGGGATGGTCTTGCTGCGGCGGTAGTGACCAGGTCGTATCCACTAGCAACGGCTCACCTCTCTGGCTGCTGAAGATAGGCGCGGTACAAGGGAGTAGGCAGAAGCAAGGTCGGACGTAGCAGAAGGTCGGGGCAGGCAGCAAGGATCGTAGTCAGGGGCAACGGCAGAAGGTCTGGAAACACAGGCAAGGAACACACAAGGAACGCTTTCACTGGCACTAAGGCAACAAGATCCGGCAAGGGAGTGCAAGGGAAGTGAGGTAATATAGGGAAGTGCACAGGTGATTACCCTAATTGGAACCACTGCGCCAATCAGCGGCGCAGTGGCCCTTTAAATCGCAGAGACCCGGCGCGCGCGCGCCCTAGGGAGCGGGGCCGCGCGCGCCGGGACAGAACAGACGGGGAGCGAGTCAGGTAGGGGAGCCGGGGTGCGCATCGCGAGCGGGCGCTACCCCCATCGCGAATCGCATCCCGGCTGGCAGCGGGATCGCAGCGCCCCGGGTCAGAGGACGTGACCGGAGCGCTGCAGCGGAGAGAGTGAAGCGAGCGCTCCGGGGAGGAGCGGAGACCCGGAGCGCTCGGCGTAACAGTACCCCCCCCCTTGGGTCTCCCCCTCTTCTTGGAGCCTGAGAACCTGAGGAGCAGACTTTTGTCAAGGATGTTGTCCTCAGGTTCCCAGGATCTCTCTTCAGGACCACAACCCTCCCAGTCTACTAAAAAAAAATTTTTCCCTCTGACCTTTTTGGCAGCCAAAATTTCCTTGACCGAGAAGACGTCCGAGGAGCCGGAAACAGGAGTGGGAGGAACAGATTTGGGAGAAAAACGGTTGAGGATGAGTGGTTTGAGAAGAGAGACGTGAAAGGCATTAGGGATACGAAGAGAAGGAGGAAGAAGAAGTTTATAAGAGACAGGATTAATTTGACACAAAATTTTGAAAGGACCAAGATAGCGTGGTCCCAACTTGTAGCTAGGGACACGGAAGCGGACATATTTAGCGGAGAGCCATACCTTGTCTCCAGGGGAAAAAACGGGGGGAGCTCTTCTTTTCTTATCCGCGAACCTCTTCATGCGTGAAGAAGCCTGTAAGAGAGAATTTTGGGTCTCTCTCCATATAATGGAAAGGTCACGAGAAATTTCATCCACAGCGGGCAGACCAGAGGGCAAGGGGGTAGGGAGGGGGGGAAGAGGGTGACGGCCGTACACCACGAAAAATGGGGATTTGGAGGAAGATTCAGAGACCCTGAAGTTATACGAGAATTCGGCCCATGGAAGGAGATCTGCCCAGTCATCCTGGCGGGAGGAAACAAAATGTCGCAAATAATCACCCAAGATCTGGTTAATTCTTTCTACTTGTCCATTGGACTGGGGATGATATGCAGAGGAAAAATTTAATTTAATCTTGAGTTGTTTACAGAGAGCCCTCCAGAATTTAGACACGAATTGGACACCTCTATCCGAGACAATCTGCGTAGGCAACCCGTGAAGACGAAAAATGTGTACAAAAAATTGTTTAGCCAACTGAGGCGCAGAAGGAAGACCAGGAAGAGGGATGAAATGTGCCATTTTGGAGAATCGATCAACGACCACCCAAATAACAGTGTTGCCACGGGAAGGGGGTAAATCAGTAATAAAATCCATACCAATCAGAGACCAAGGCTGTTCGGGGACAGGCAGAGGATGAAGAAAACCAGCGGGCTTCTGGCGAGGAGTCTTATCCCGGGCACAGATAGTGCAGGCTCGCACAAAGTCCCCAACATCCGTCTCCAGAGTCGGCCACCAATAGAAGCGGGAGATGAGTTGCACAGATTTCTTGATGCCCGCATGACCTGCGAGATGGGAGGAGTGACCCCATTTGAGGATTCCGAGGCGTTGGCGTGGAGAAACAAAGGTCTTCCCTGGAGGAGTCTGCCTGATGGAGGCAGGAGAAGTGGAGATCAGGCAGTCAGGTGGAATGATGTGTTGCGGAGGGAGATCAACTTCTGAGGCATCCGAGGAACGAGAGAGAGCATCGGCCCTAATGTTCTTATCGGCAGGACGAAAGTGAATCTCAAAATTAAATCGGGCAAAGAACAGAGACCACCGGGCCTGGCGAGGATTCAGCCGTTGGGCAGACTGGAGGTAGGAGAGGTTCTTGTGGTCGGTGTAGATAATAACAGGAGAACTTGATCCCTCCAGCAGATGCCTCCATTCCTCAAGTGCTAATTTAATGGCTAGAAGCTCTCGATCCCCGATGGAGTAGTTCCTCTCCGCTGGAGAGAAGGTCCTAGAGAAAAAACCACAAGTGACAGCATGCCCGGAAGAATTTTTTTGTAGAAGAACAGCTCCAGCTCCCACTGAGGAGGCATTAACCTCCAATAGGAAGGGTTTGGAAGGGTCAGGTCTGGAGAGGACGGGAGCCGAAGAAAAGGCAGACTTGAGTCGTTTAAAGGCGTCTTCTGCTTGAGGAGGCCAGGACTTGGGATCAGCACTTTTTTTGGTTAAAGCCACGATAGGAGCCACAATGGTAGAAAAATGTGGAATAAATTGCCTGTAATAATTGGCGAACCCCAAAAAGCGTTGGATAGCACGGAGTCCGGAGGGGCGTGGCCAATCTAAGACGGCAGAGAGTTTGTCTGGATCCATCTGTAGTCCCTGGCCAGAGACCAAATATCCTAGAAAAGGAAGAGATTGGCATTCAAACAGACATTTCTCAATTTTGGCATAGAGTTGGTTGTCACGAAGTCTCTGAAGAACCATACGGACATGCTGGCGGTGTTCTTCTAGATTGGCAGAAAAAATTAGGATATCGTCCAGATATACAACAACACAGGAGTATAACAGATCACGAAAAATTTCATTGACAAAGTCTTGGAAGACGGCAGGGGCGTTGCACAGTCCAAAGGGCATGACCAGATACTCAAAGTGTCCATCTCTGGTGTTAAATGCCGTTTTCCACTCGTCCCCCTCTCTGATACGGATGAGGTTATAGGCGCCTCTTAAGTCCAATTTAGTGAAGATGTGGGCACCTTGGAGGCGATCAAAGAGTTCAGAGATGAGGGGTAAGGGGTAGCGGTTCTTAACCGTGATTTTATTAAGACCGCGGTAGTCAATGCAAGGACGTAGGGAGCCATCTTTTTTGGACACAAAGAAAAATCCGGCTCCGGCAGGAGAGGAGGATTTACGGATAAAGCCCTTCTTTAGATTCTCCTGGACGTATTCGGACATGGCAAGAGTCTCTGGGGCAGAGAGAGGATAAATTCTGCCCCGGGGTGGAGTAGTGCCCGGGAGGAGGTCGATAGGGCAATCATAAGGCCTGTGAGGAGGTAGTGTCTCAGCTTGTTTTTTGCAGAAAACATCCGCGAAGTCCATATAGGCCTTAGGGAGACCGGTTACTGGAGGAACCACAGAGTTACGGCAAGGGTTACTGGGAACCGGTTTTAGACAGTTCTTGGAACAAGAGGACCCCCAACTCTTGATCTCCCCAGTGGACCAATCCAGGGTTGGGGAATGAAGTTGAAGCCAGGGAAGTCCAAGGAGAATTTCTGAGGTGCAATTGGGGAGGACCAAAAGTTCAATCCTCTCATGATGAGATCCGATGCTCATAAGAAGGGGCTCCGTGCGGAAACGTATGGTACAGTCCAATCTTTCATTATTTACACAATTGATGTAGAGGGGTCTGGCGAGACTGGTCACCGGGATGTTGAACCTGTTGACGAGAGAGGCCAAAATAAAATTTCCTGCAGATCCAGAGTCCAAGAAGGCCACAGCAGGGAAGGAGAAGGCAGAGGCAGACATCCGCACAGGCACTGTAAGACGTGGAGAAGCAGAGTAGACATCAAGGACTGTCTCACCTTTGTGCGGAGTCAGCGTACGTCTTTCCAGGCGGGGAGGACGGATAGGACAATCCCTCAGGAAGTGTTCGGTACTAGCACAGTACAGGCAGAGGTTCTCCATACGGCGTCGTGTCCTCTCTTGAGGTGTCAGGCGAGACCGGTCGACCTGCATAGCCTCCACGGCGGAAGGCACAAGAACAGATTGCAGGGGACCAGAGGAGAGAGGAGCCGAGGAGGAGAAACGCCTCGTGCGAACAGAGTCCATATCTTGGCGGAGTTCCTGACGCCTTTCGGAAAAACGCATGTCAATGCGAGTAGCTAGGTGAATAAGTTCATGTAGATTAGCAGGAATTTCTCGTGCGGCCAGAACATCTTTAATGTTGCTGGATAGGCCTTTTTTGAAGGTCGCGCAGAGGGCCTCATTATTCCAGGACAATTCTGAAGCAAGAGTACGGAATTGTACGGCATACTCGCCAACGGAAGAATTACCCTGGACCAGGTTCAACAGGGCAGTCTCAGCAGAAGAGGCTCGGGCAGGTTCCTCAAAGACACTTCGGATTTCCGAGAAGAAGGAGTGTACAGAGGCAGTGACGGGGTCATTGCGGTCCCAGAGCGGTGTGGCCCATGACAGGGCTTTTCCGGACAGAAGGCTGACTACGAAAGCCACCTTAGACCTTTCAGTGGGAAACAGGTCCGACATCATCTCCAGATGCAGGGAACATTGGGAAAGAAAGCCACGGCAAAACTTAGAGTCCCCATCAAATTTATCCGGCAAGGATAGGCGTAGCCCAGGAGCGGCCACTCGCTGCGGAGGAGGTGCAGGAGCTGGCGGCGGAGATGACTGCTGAAGCTGTGGTAGTAACTGTTGTAGCATAACGGTCAGTTGAGACAGCTGTTGGCCTTGTTGCGCTATCTGTTGTGACTGCTGGGCGACCACCGTGGTGAGGTCAGCGACAACTGGCAGAGGAACTTCAGCGGGATCCATGGCCGGATCTACTGTCACGATGCCGGCTGGCAGGTAGTGGATCCTCTGTGCCAGAGAGGGATTGGCGTGGACCGTGCTAGTGGACCGGTTCTAAGCCACTACTGGTTTTCACCAGAGCCCGCCGCAAAGCGGGATGGTCTTGCTGCGGCGGTAGTGACCAGGTCGTATCCACTAGCAACGGCTCACCTCTCTGGCTGCTGAAGATAGGCGCGGTACAAGGGAGTAGGCAGAAGCAAGGTCGGACGTAGCAGAAGGTCGGGGCAGGCAGCAAGGATCGTAGTCAGGGGCAACGGCAGAAGGTCTGGAAACACAGGCAAGGAACACACAAGGAACGCTTTCACTGGCACTAAGGCAACAAGATCCGGCAAGGGAGTGCAAGGGAAGTGAGGTAATATAGGGAAGTGCACAGGTGATTACCCTAATTGGAACCACTGCGCCAATCAGCGGCGCAGTGGCCCTTTAAATCGCAGAGACCCGGCGCGCGCGCGCCCTAGGGAGCGGGGCCGCGCGCGCCGGGACAGAACAGACGGGGAGCGAGTCAGGTAGGGGAGCCGGGGTGCGCATCGCGAGCGGGCGCTACCCGCATCGCGAATCGCATCCCGGCTGGCAGCGGGATCGCAGCGCCCCGGGTCAGAGGACGTGACCGGAGCGCTGCAGCGGAGAGAGTGAAGCGAGCGCTCCGGGGAGGAGCGGAGACCCGGAGCGCTCGGCGTAACACCTACCTAATGTGAGGAACTGCTGCCTACCTAATGTGGGGGCCTTCTGCTGCCTACCTAATTTGAGGGAATTGCTGCCTACCTAATGTGGGGAACTGCTGCCTAGCTAATGTGGGGGAAACTGCTGCCTACCTAATGTGGGGGAACTGCAGCCTACCTAATGTGGGGGCCTTCTGCTGCCTACCTAATGTGGGGAAACAACTGCCTGGCTAATGTGGGGAAAATCTGCTGCCTAGCTAATGAGTGAGACTTCTGCTGCCTTCCTAATGCTTCTGCTGTCACCAGACATAACTGTATGTAATCACTTATATGGTCTGTGGTAGTAATGATGTGGGTTGATGTCTGTCTTTCGCCTGTGTATCAGAGGTCCTCCTAAACTTAGGTGACAGAGTAAGTATTCTCATTCTGCATGTGCAGGCGTGATGAGGGTGTGGTTAGGGGTGTGGCTTGTCCCTCTTCGCTCTCAGCAAAAATTGGGAGGAATATTTCTACGTCTCTATACACATCAAGCAGAGAAGGGGAACAAGCAGTCTAAACTGTGTTTAAAGCCCTGGAGTGAGATCTCTTACACAGTTGCCTCTTTGCACTGTCTGCAGCTGCTGTGTCTCTCTAGGCACTTACCTTCCCATCTCTCTTCTCCTTCCTCCCCCTTCCATAGACTTGTAGGAGCATCTGTAATTTGATCACAGACGACAGTTGGATGACAGTTAAGTTGAAGGGGGGGGGGGAGAGAAGCTAGATGACAGAAGAAAGAAGCATTTTTGTCTGATAAGAAATGAGTCTTATTCATTTGTACTATTAATCTAAATTCCCCCAAAATAACCCTAATATAAAACAAAGGGAAAAGTACACACAGACAAACCAATAATTTGTAACAAGATATACCTTTATTAAACAGACATGATAAAATTCACATAAAAAATTTAAGTAGACACCAAAGCACAAACAGGAGAATACATATAGACATAGGCACACAATTATGGGACCTCAGGATGCAAGGACACATATAACTTAAGAGTTAAACACCACATAACATAATAGAGCTATATACAAATAAGCTTAAGAATACAAATGGGTGATATCACTTACAGAAAGTACTGGAAGCAAAGCCAGAGGAAGCAAAAAAGTTAGAAAAGACCCATTGTAGTGCCCACTCCATATATACCTACCCTTACTCTATGTAAAGTTTTTGGAAATTACACTTTACTCTTTAAAGGGGTATTCCAGTGGAAAACATTTTTTTTTTTTACTCAACTGGTGCCAGAAAGTTAAACAGATTTGTAAATTACTTCTCTTTAAAAATCTTAATCCAGTACTTAAGTAATTCCAGTACTTATCAGTTGCTGTATACTAAAGAGGAAGTTCTTTTCTTTTTGAATTTCTTTTCTGTCTAACCACAGTGCTCTCTGCTGACACCTCTGTCCATGTCAGGAACTGTCCAGAGCAGGAGAGGTTTGCTGTGGGGATTTTCTCCTACTCTGGACAGTTCCTGACATGGACAGAGGTGACAGCAGAGAGCACTGTGGTCAGACAGAAAATAAATGTAAAAAGAAAATAACTTCCTGTGGAGCATACAGCCGCTGATAAGTAATGGAAGGATTAAGATTTTTTAATAGAAGTCATTTACAAATCTGTTTAACTTTCTTGCACCAGTTGATTAAAAAAATAAGTTTTCCACTGGAGTACCCCATTAAGCCATAGTGACAAATCTTTATACACATGCTGCCCAATTCTTGAGGGGTAGGCCTAGACATTACAGCTATATTTACTATGGTATACATATGAATTTGAGGATCTTAGTGCACATTTTGATCCAACTGTGTAATCCCATCAGTATTGACAAGGCACCTCCTCAGATGGGACCTATAAAAAACAGGCTTATCTCTTTGGGGGAGATTTAACAAAACCTGTCCAGAGGAAAAGTTGCTGAGTTGCCCATAGCAACCAATCAGATTGCTTCTTTCATTTTTCACAGGCCTTTTCAAAAATGAAAGAAGCGATCTGATTGGTTGCTATGGGCAACTCAGCAACTTTTCCTCCCATCTGAAGAGGTGCCTTGTCAATACTGATGGGATTACACAATTGGATCAAAATGTGGACTAAGAACTCCAAATTAATAAGTATACCGTAGTTAATATAGCTGTAATGTGATTCAGAATAATCCATTTAATGGTTGTTTACATATATCTTAGCACTTGCAGAGTCCTGCCTTGTCTTTTACGTACAATATGTTTGCTTTTATTGCAATTTCAAACAATACAATATCAAGAATTATATCATTTTCAACCAGTGAAATATAGAATTTCCAAGTCAAAAGACAGGGCGACAATGACTTCACAGTCACACAAAGCGGTTTAATGCATGGGGGCACAGATGGGCAGCAATAGAGATATAAAATTGTGGATCAGCACAATGTAAGCGTGAAAATCTAGCTGAGTTATAGGGAAAGAAGTTCATCTGCAGTAAATTACTGGAATACAGCAGGGTTGCTGGAAGTTTGCCTCACAACATATGGACCGCTGAGCCTTCCAAGTATCGAGTTCCACTTTCGCTGTGAATTTGTTTTTATTCGACATCCTCATGTGGTTAATCCCATTGTTATTTATATGAGCCAGCAAAATACAGAACAAAACACACAAGGCACATCCTGCGATCATTACAAAGCAAAAAGAACGGTAACTGATCCTTGGTAATAGAACCTAAAAACAAAACAAAAACATTAAAAAGAAACAAATATCAGAACAATTTCTGTATGCGTGCCAACCAATATGTCTGCCATAGCTGCTCCTACAGGGGTAATAGCCAATAGGGGAAATTTATCAAAACCTGTCCAGAGGAAAAGTTGCCCAGTTGCCCATAACAACCAATCAGATTGCTTATTTCATTATTAACAAGGCCTCTGTAAAATGAAATAAGCAATCTGATTGGTTGCTATGGGCAACTTTTCCATTGCACAGGTTTTGATAAATCTCCCCCATCTATGTCTGCCATACCACCTTCTGCAGGTGGCAGCCAATGTGGCTTCCATAAAAGCTTCCAAAGAGCTAACCGTATATGTTTGCCATTACCTCATGTGTATCATTGACAACCAAGATATCTACCATAAGAGCTTCTTCAGGGAACAGCCAATACAGTTTTCATATCAGCTTCTGCAACAGCTTTTGCTGAGAACTAGAGATGAGCGCACTTTTTAAAAATTCGATTCAGCCGATTCGACAAATTTCCCCCCCAAAATTTGTTTCGGTCTGAATTTATTTGCAGCGAATCACTATTAAATACAGCTATTTCTGGGCTTCAGAGAGCCTCAATAGGGGTGTAGAACACTTTGCTTTGTCGTAACACGCATAGGGAGTGTACTGTGTTTGTGAAATAATACTGTTATTCAGTATGACATGCAGATTACTGGCATTGCTATTAGAATCACTGCTGCAGAGCATCTGGATGTGGCAGCAGGAAGACCATATGGCATCAAAATTGAAGAGATGAAAGAGATTTTTTAATCTAATTTTTATTTAATTTAATTTGAATTAACTTAAATTTTTTAGTACCCATTCTGGTAAGCATTGAGCTGGCGGTCTGCCGCGAGCCGAACTACCACCTGTTAAAGGCCTTGCCTGAACAGCAAATGTTTTATCAGTTATGGTTCATTGTTATCGCTCCAACCAGTTTCATTGGATTCTTGTGGTAATTCCAGAGTTAATATATGACGACGACTAGAGAGGAGTGAATGAATTTTTAAAAAATTTGATTCGGCCGATTTGGTTTGCTCATCTCTATTGAGGACCCATCGGAGGGCAAGTCTGGTGCCAGCAGCCGTGGTAATACCAGTTCCAAAAGTGCAAAAGTTGCTGCAGTGTATAAGTTGCTACAGTGAAAAAGTTTCTTAAAATTGAGCTGGCGATCCGCCGCGAGGCCAGCTACTACCTGTCCCAGCCCCTGCCTCTCAGTGCACCCCCATGCTCATGAGTATCCACTTCAAAAAGGAGGGACTGCAGCCCCAGCAATTTGGACAGGAGCACATTCAGCTTCTGTGCCATTGGATAAAGCTAAATGTGGCTGCAGTGAAATTGGATTGGATTCTTGTGGTAATTCCACAGGTAATATATGACGTTGACAACCATAGGGTTTCAGTTTTGAAAAGATTACATCGATTTAAATTTAAGATTTTGATTAGATTTACAAGTTTACTGTCCCGAGTGCTCAAAGCGTTTACTTTGAACTGATACTGTATGACTAGAGGTGGCAGCAGCTCAACGAGACCATAGGGCCTCACAATAGAAAAGATTAAAGATATTTTTGAAAGTTTAAATTGAAGATTTTAGATAGACTACAATTTTAAAATTTTAATTTAAGGTGCCAACAGCATAAGGAGACCATATGGTGGCACAATGACACAGCCTGGAGGTGGCAGCAGCATGAGGAGACCATATTGTGGCAGAATGACACAGCCTGGAATTGGCAACAGCCTGATGAGACCATACAGCCTCGCAATTGAAAGGATTAAAGATATATTTTCAAATTTAAATTGAATATTTTAAATGGATTGCCACAAACATTTTTAGGTAATGTCCCAGCTACATGAGGAGACCACATGGCAGCACAATCACACAGCCTGGAGGTGACACCAGCATGGGGAGACCAAGATGGGGCAGAATGACCAAGCCTTGAGGTGGCAGAAGCAAAAGGAGACCATATGGTGACAGAATGACACAGCCTGGAGGTGGTGGCAGCCTGACCAGACCAAAGGGCCTCACAATTCAAAAGATTAAAGATATATTTTCAAATTTAAATAATTAAGTAATGTAATGTATGTACACAGTGACCCCACTAGCAGAATAGTGAGTACAGCTCTGGAGTATAATACAGGATATAACTCTGGATCAGAAGAAGGATAAGTAATGTAATGTATGTACACAGAGACCCCACCAGCAGAATAGTGAGTACAGCTCTGTATTACAATACAGGATGTAACTCAGGATCAGTACAGGGCAAGTAATGTAGTGTATGTACACAGTGACCACACCAGCAGAATAGTGAGTACAGCTCTGGAGTATAATACAGGCTTTAACTCAGGATCAGTACAGGATAATTAATGTAATATATGTACACAGTGATCCCACCAGCAGAAAAGTGAGAACAGCTCTGGAGTACAATACAGGATATAACTCAGGATCAGTACAGGATAAGTAATCCAATGTATGTACACAGTAATCCCACAGGGAGTATAATACAGGATGAGAATGTAATAGGGAGGCATAAGAAGAATGCCCATACTACCAAAGAAAAAAAAAACTTGTACTCACCTCCAGTGCTCCTGCTGTGCCCTGCTACGATCCCCAGGTGCAATCCTCTTCCTGAGCTGCAGCGTGTTGTCTGCCCGGTGTGAAATCGTGGCCCAGTGTGTTATAAAGCTGCTGAGCCAACCAACGACCATAGTGATGTCCCGCCTCAGACAGTTAAGCAGCAGCATGACACACTGGGGCCCGATGTCACTCTGGGCCCAAGCTTCATACTGCAGCTCAGGAAGAGGATTGGACCGGAGCAGGGCACAGCGGGAGCGCTGGAGGTGAGTACAGGTTTATTTTTTTTATATACCTGTAGAATGGACATTCATCTAAAACTTCCTCTGAACTGATCAGGTCCACCGTAGCAAAATTGCTGTGTCCTCATCAGTTCAGACGGCGAGCGGAGGGTCCCTATCTTCCTCTGGTTTATCCAATCAGCCCCTAAATGTAAATAAGCCCCTTCCCTATTAAAAGTTTTGATCACCCCCCTTTTACCCATAAAAAAATTAATGTAAACAAATATAAACATATGTGGTGTCGCCGCATGTGTAAATGTCCGAACTATTAAAATATAAGGTTAGCTAAACCGCACGGACAATGGCGTACCGGTGAAAAAAATGCCAAAGTCCAAAACTTTGCATTTTTGGTCACTTCATGTACCATTAAAAAATTTATAAAAAGTATCAAAAAGTCCCATCAAAACAATGGTACTGATAAAAACTGCAGATCATGGTGCAAAAAATTTAACCTCATATAGCCCTGTATGCGGAAAAACCAAAAAGTTATGGGGTCAGAAGATGACAATTTTAAACATACTGATTTTTGGTGCATGTATTTATAATTTTTTTAAAGTAGTAAAATAAAATAAAAACATACATAAATTACGTATCCTTGCAACCTCATGGACCTACAGAATAAAGATAAGGTGTTTTTACCGAAAAATGCACTGTGTAGAAACAGAAGCCCCCAAAAGTTACAAAATAGCATTTTTTTTATTTGATTTCACTCCACAAATAATTTTTTTTTTAGTTTCACCACAGATTATGTTATAAAATAAGTGATGTCATTACAAAGTTCAATTAATGATGCAAAAAAAAAAGCCCTTATATGGGTCTGTAGGTGCAAAATTGAACGCGGTATGATTTTTGGAAGGTGAGGAGGGAAAAAGGAAAGTGCAAAAACGAAAATTGGCCAGGTCCTTAAGGCCAAAATGGGCTTGGTCCTCAAGGGGTTAAGGATGCAGATATTAGGTAGGAAGGTGGCTGGGGTGATTAGGTATGTGGGGACAGGGGGGGTTATTGGGGTAGGCAGGTGGGGGAAGGTAGGTAGGTGGGGGGGCAGGCAGGGGGGGGCAGGCCGATGAGGGGGAAGGAGGGAGGTGTGTAGGTAGCTGTGTAGATCCTAGGTTACTTGTATGGTGGCACTGGCAGGTGGTTGCAAGGCCTGGCCTTACATGCAACATTCAGCAGCAACACAGGCAGTAAGACAGGTGGCAGTTCGGGCACAGGCTGAGGCAGACTGCCGGCTGTTGGCGCATGCACATCTCCCATGCGCTCCTATCTGCCGGCCTGCAGCCACTGCTGTACTCTTAAAGGGCCGCACGCCACAGAGGCTGCCTGGGAGGTAAAAGAACAAACGTCTGTGCCCCCCCTTTACAGAGTGGGCAGCTGTGCCTGAGGTGACTGCCTCATGGCAGCTACGACTCTGGTAAGAGGTATGAGAGACTCCTCTAACCACATCCTTAGTTATCAAGCAGGGTGCTAACAAAACAAGTGCTCTACCAGCTTATCAAGTGATGCAAGATGATCTTTGTCCCCTGCCCTGCTTTGTATCCCTTTCATTGGATTTGAGCACTTCCTGCTTAGAAACGAAAGCTCCCAAAATTTGACCCACAAATAATATTAGTTTGATTTCACCATAGATTTGTTTTTGGTAAAATTAGTGGTGTCATTACCTAGCACAATTAGCGGTACAAAAAGAAGCCTCATATGGGTCTATAAGTGGTCTATAAGTGGAATATTGAAAGCTTTATGGCTATTAAAAGTGAGGAGGAAAAAACAAAGATGCAAAAATAGAAAAACCTCCCATCCCGCCGCTGGGACCCCCGCGATCTCTGTGCAGCACCCGGCGTTCGTGTAGAATGCTGGGTGCAGGCGGCAGGGTTGTGACATGACGGCCATGCCCATTGTGACTTCACACCATGCCCCCTCAATGCAAGTTTATGGGAGGGGGCGTGGCAGAAGCATCGCCCCTCCCATAGACTTGCATTGAGGGGGCGTGGTGTGACATCCCAATAGGCGTGGCCATCACATCATCACCACACCGCCCGCTCAAAGCGTTCGGAACAAAATGTTTTGAATGCTGGGGCAGAGAAGTACTAGGACATGTCCAATGTTGTTTGCTTTTTTGAAGTGACAGGCACACATTTTTGTTTTAATAAGTTATGTGAAGATGTTATCGAAAAATGGTGATTCCCCTTTAAATGTGACAAGCTGTTGAGGATGCGGCAAATATTCCCCACCGCAAATCAACAGAATGGATCTCATATGTTACGATGTGGCCTGCAGACATGCTAAACGCACATAGTGCTAAATTTTATAATTAATTTTAAAATGTCATCTGTATGCAAATGACATGCTAATTGAATTTCATGCAATCTCCAATTATAGGAATATTTTTTAAATTTTTTAATTTTTATTTATTTTTTTACAAAAAATGGAGAAAGCTTTGCAGGGAGCGAGTTTATAAACCAGAGCTGCATGAGCTGTTTGGTAAATGTGTATTTTATTTTTAATTAGAAATTAATATCCCATAAACTAATAGGCTCCTGTCATGGTGCCCATAGAAACGATGATATTAGGGCAGCCAAAAATAAAAAAAAGAGAAATGTTTGCAGTTAGGAAATTCAAAAGGAATTTAGCAAATTATATAAAACAGTCTCATTTGTCCCTGTGTGAACTATTACATAGACTTATTCAACTTACTTTATAATCTCAATAAATATATTGCTAATAAGATGCTTTCTTGCAGCCATTAAATGGACATTTTAGTATCCATACCAAGGAAGCAATACATCACGGGGGCAGGACATGCTCAAATGAGTTGGAGAGCCACAGGCTGACACCACTGGCCTAAAGAGAATTTTAGTCTTATCTTACTATGCCTTACACTGCAGCTCTGCTTCTTCAAACTACTGCATAATAACTCAAGCCAGCTGTCCTGCTTCCAGAGTCCTGCTTGTCCTCAGTGTACAGAGTCCTGCTTGTCTTCAGTGCACAGAGCCCTGCTTGTCCTCATTGTACAGAGCCCTGCTTGTCCTCA
The DNA here is from genome assembly GCF_029499605.1 of Hyla sarda. Lineage (NCBI taxonomy): Eukaryota > Metazoa > Chordata > Amphibia > Anura > Hylidae > Hyla > Hyla sarda. The sequence continues at coordinate 35,868,302 of NC_079193.1, forward strand.
GTGTACAGAGCCCTGCTTGTCCTCAGTGTACAGAGCCCTGCTTGTCCTCAGTGTACAGAGCCCTGCTTGTCCACAGTGTACAGAGCCCTGCTTGTCCACAGTGTACAGAGCCCTGCTTGTCCTCAGTGTACAGAGCCCTGCTTGTCCTCAGTCTACCGAGCCCTGCTTGTCCTCAGTGTAAAGAGCCCTGCTTGTCCTCAGTGTACAGAGCCCTGCTTGTCCTCAGTGTACAGAGCCCTGCTTGTCCTCAGTGTACAGAGCCCTGCTTGTCCTCAGTGCATAGAGCCCTGCTTGTCCTCACTGTACAGAGCCCTGCTTGTCCTCAGTGTACAGAGCCCTGCTTGTCCTCAGTGTACAGAGCCCTGCTTGTTCTCAGTGTACAGAGCCCTGCTTGTCCTCAGTGTACAGAGCCCTTCTTGTCCACAGTGTACAGAGCCCTGCTTGTCCTCAGTGTACAGAGCCCTGCTTGTCCTCAGTGTGCAGAGCCCTGCTTGTCCTCAGTGTACAGAGCCCTGCTTGTCCTCAGTGTACAGAGCCCTGCTTGTCCTCAGTCTACTGAGCCCTGCTTGTCCTCAGTGTACAGAGCCCTGCTTGTCCTCAGTCTACTGAGCCCTGCTTGTCCTCAGTGTACAGAGCCCTGCTTGTCCTCACTGTACAGAGCCCTGATTGTCCTCAGTGTACAGAGCCCTGCTTGTCCTCAGTGTACAGAGCCCTGCTTGTCCTCAGTGTACAGAGCCCTGCTTGTCCTCAGTGTACAGAGCCATGCTTGTCCTCAGTGTACAGAGCCCTGCTTGTCCTCAGTGTACAGAGCCCTGCTTGTCCTCAGTGTACAGAGCCCTGCTTGTCCTCAGTGTACAGAGCCCTGCTTGTCCTCACTGTACAGAACCCTGCTTGTCCTCAGTTCACAGAGCCCTGCTTGTCCTCAGTGTACAGAGCTCTGCTTGTCCTCAGTGTACAGAGTCCTGCATGTCCTCAGTGAATAGACTTTTGCGAAAATCCAATGGGCATTTTGTGGTCATGGTTTCCTAGGTGCACAGTTTATGCACTGATTTGTGATATGTGACTTTTGTAAAAGTCGCACAGTTTTGCACAACAACCACTCCGGCTGGGACGAGCCTCGTTGGGTTGACTAACAACTGTATCCCATATTAGTTCTGTAAACATTAGCCAGTTTTGATCAAAAGTTGCAGGCATCTTGATAAACGCAGATACACTTGTGCCCCACAAAGGCAGAATAAAAAAGCATTTGCAGATGTTAATAAATTACCCTTTTTATCAGAATGTTGAACCCAAATCCTACAGTTCTTGACTTGAATGGGATAATCCTGCAAACGGAACCACCAAGGGGACAGGTTTTAAAGTGTACCTGTCAGGAAATAAACAATAAATAAATGCACCAGGCTTACTCTTTCACTGGAGCTGATCCTGTCTGTGTGCTTAAATCCTTGTTTGTATCCGTTTATGGCTCCAAATTTGATTGCTTATGATACTCTCACTGCTTGCTTATGATACTCTCACTGCTTGCTTATGATACTCTCACTGCTTGCAGTTCCTTTGTTTGCCCTCACATCTCATGTGGGAACTTCCTTCCTCATTCCTCTGAGCAGACAAGTGTCTGCTCTGTGGCTCTGTGACATGTTTCATCCTTTTACGGCTCCTTATTACCTTGTTCATGTTGCTCACATTGCATGCAGTTCACTAAGGGAGAGGAGGAATACCCTTGCTTTCCTTCACATCTCATGTGAGAACTTAATTCCTCACTCCTCAGAGCTGACAGCTGTCTGTTCTGTGCACTGAGCTCTGTGACAAACCCCAGGCTCACACAGTAGGCTGATTGTGAAGCCGTGAGCCTGCACGAGGCCCTGCTTGTCCACCCACACTTCCTCTATTTTGTTTCAATACGGAAACACACAGGCAAAAGCTGCAGGAACAAAACAGCATTCTAGACAGTGGAGGAACCTCCTAGTGGTAAGAAGTATGGAGGATTTTTTCACCTAAATATATACACATTTTTTAACCAATATATATTACAAATATACATATAATGTTATTATCTACAATATATTAAAAAGTTTTTGCTAATGACAGTGCCCATTTAAGCAAAACCCACCCAACTGGATGATTGTTGGTCTATCAATCGCTGATCAGTGGGGTGCCAATATGGCACCCCTCACCAATCATGTGTTCAATGCCCTGCACTACACAGTAAATGGAGCTGAAAGCCCAGCGCCTTTCATTACATAGTGGTAGCATAGGGTAACTGCAGCTCAGTATATAGGAGCTGAGCTGCAGTTAGCCGGGGCCACTATTGTACAATGAATAGTGCAGGGCGACGAACAGCTGATCAATCACTGATAGGTGGGGTGCAGACTGCTGGAATCCCCCTAACTAGCAATTGATGGTCTGAACCAGGCGTTATCATCCTTTGGCACTGCAGATGTTTACCTCCGGTGATGCTTTGGCATCACTATGGCTGTTTGGCTACACGAGCGATGTCCTAAAATGCCACCAATCATATAGTACTGAAAAATCCCTTTACCAATAAATCCAAACAGGAATTAACAGTACAAACTGTTCCGAACGCTGGAGCCGGTGCTGGGAGCTTGTGACGTCATAGCCCCGCCTCCTCATAATGCCAAACCACGCCCCCTCAGTGCAAGTCTATGGGTGGGACGTCACAGTCATGAGGGGGCGGGGCTATGATGTCAAAAGCTCCCGGCATCGGCTCCAGCGCTCGGAACAGTTTGTTCCAAACACTGAGCAGCGGAGTACTCCTTTCTCCTACAGCCATTCTCCTTTAAGAGGTTTTCAAATGGACACTTTTGTAGCCCTCAGAATTATAAGGGTCCTAATAGAGTACAAGAGAGCGGTGTATTTAAACAGAAGATGATTTCTAATCTGAAATTGAGGCGACATACGTGTTCATATAATTAGATTTGTTGCAGCATAAGCAATTATTAGGCCTGGCAGCAATTAGAGAGATAATGATCACATTTCTATCTGTGAGTAAGTGATGGACGGCTGACACTTGCCTTTATATGTGCAGCCGGCTGTGCTGGGAGAAACGCGACACAGTCTGCTGGAACTGTGAAGAAGAGCGGCTTTACACCCCAAGAACTAATGAAAAGTGTATGCAAATATGCACTGGCCTCTTATTATGTTTTTATGGGGACCAATGGGGAAAACTGAACTGCTGGTATACACACATCACCTTTTAATTTCAATGATGGGGCCATCAATAATATGTGGTCAACTCTTCTTAAAATTTTAGAAACTATGCTTCATGGCATCAGATGCTGTAAGACAGTGTTTCCCAACCAGGGTGCTTCCAGCTGTTGAAAAACTACCAATCCCAGCATGCCCAAACAGCCTTTGCTATGCAGGGGAGGGGAGGGTTGCCAGTGCAGACTATCCAGGAAGGGGTGTGGGGGGGGGGGGGGGCTGAGGGTGTTGTCAGGGCTGGCCCTGCCTATAGGCAAAATAGGCCGCCACCTAGAGCGCCCTCTTGATGGGGGTACGGCTCTGCCTGCTGCAATAAAGTTGGCCAGCATTCCAAGCACCTGCCCATCAAGCAAAACCCCACCACGCTACCCTTACCCAACCCGTACTATAATAATCAGCTTTTTTCAGCCTACTGGAGGAGCATAGCCGAGGCAAACAGGGGCAATCACTTAGGTCAGGTGCGTCCAACATCCTGACATTGCGCGCACCTCCATACATTGGGAGGAGCCAATGGACAGGTCAAGGGGCGGCAAAATTAGCTTTTGCCTAGGGTGGCAAAAATCCTTGCACCAGGCCTGGGTGTTGTGGGGGCACATCAGTGCACATTGCTATCCACCAGGTGTGTGGGCAGTAGAAGTAGTGCAAACTGTTTTCCACAAGAAGTGGAGTAGAATCAGTACACATTGCTGTTCACAGGAGGGGGTCTATGAGTCCCAATTAAAGGGTGCAAATACTACATAAAGGAAGGGGGGATGGGGTGTGCCCAGTTATAAAAAATATTCTGTGGTATACCGGGAGCTAAAAAGGCTTGGAAACACTGCTCTAGACAGATAGATATTACTTACAGTCCCTGGTTTCTATTCTCCTAAGGGGGTTCTAACCCTTGTAGTTCCACAGATTCTCTACAATGCCCAACTTCACGGCAATCAGTTACAGTAAGTCACTTCAGCTACCCTGATGATCAGGAAAGCACAATGTTCAACTTCTCTTTGCTGTCCCTATACTGCATTTAGTATGCTTTGCCCCTCCTAAAGATTCTCCTATCATCTTGATAGATTTGCTTTGTTTTGTTTGTTTTTTTAGCTTGATTGTGACCACCTTCACTTGCATTGATACCTCTTTGGACTACATATTAAGAGATTCCATGAACAGTGACCAAATGCAAATTGAATACCTGGAGCCAATTCTTGTAGTTGTAGCCACCTGACACCGATTCCCAATAGCACTATTTCAAACAGTTTTTCTTCTCCTCCATACCAGCATGCCTGCTCAGCCAATCACTGGTCCCAGTGATCACCTGCCTTAACCAGGGATAAGCTGGGCAGGCAGTTCCTAGGTGTCAGGTTGAAGAATTGGAAATACATGCAGCCGGGATAACAATAACGCGTTTCAGACGGTCTTGCCAGCCTTACTCATACTGCCAGTATACTCCTTTAAAGAGGGGTACTTCAGAGGAATAAAAAAATGCAGATCAACTGGTTGCAGAAAGTTATTCAGATTTGTAAATTACTTCTATATAAAAATCTTAATCCTTCTAATACTTATCAGTAGTGTTGCTCGTGAATATTCGCAATGCGAATTTTATTCGCGAATATCGCATATTCCCGAATATTCGCAAATATAGCACTATATATTCGTAATTACGAATATTCTTTTTTTTTTTTACTTAATTTTTTTTTTCACAGTACACATCACAGTGATCATCCCTTTCTGCTTCAGCTTGTGTGGTGTAAAGAAGACTCTAATACTACTGTGTGAGACCGGTGTGCGGATTTTCGCATATGTGAAAATTAGCATATGCTAATTTTCGCATATGCGAATTTTCGCTTATGTTAATTAATGGATATGCAAATGTTTGCATATGTTAATTTTTGCATACGCGAATTTTCGCATATGCGAAAATATACCGAGAATATTACGAATATTGGCGAATATATGACGAATATTTGTCCATATATTCGCGAATATTCGCGAATTCGAATATATGGCCTATGCCGCTCAACACTACTTATCAGCTGCTATGGTGAGCCACGGGGTGTGGTGTGAGGTGTAAGGGCAGATGTTGTTGCCCGGGGTAGATGGTATTAACCCCATTGTGTTCATGATGCCAGGGCATGATTTAACCTTAATCACCCGAAGGTAGCACCGCTAGACCTTGGTTAGGCAGGGACAAATAATAGTCCAAGGTCAGGTTAAGGTTAACGGTAGCTTTTATTGAGGTAGACAGATGGTACAGTCTATACAGTCGGCCAGGATCCAAGAGAGGTGATCAGTAACACAGGGGGCCTCGCAGCTTACTGGAACTTGCAGTAACTTGACAGTGTGGTGTCCCGGTACAGGACCTTGTCCTGTCCCTTGTGTTCAGTCCCCTCAGCTAGAGCTCCTCCATCTCCACAGGGCTCTCCTGCAGGGCTTTCCCCTTGGTCGCCTCATATAATTGTATTTACATGTCTATTATTTAATGTATATGTATAATAAATGTATAGGACCTTCCCAGGTCATCTTATCTACCGTTGTGAATGTACGTATGTTTAAGGACCTTCCTGGGTCATGTGATGTACCCAAAGTTCACAGGGTTCAGGACTTAAAGGTTTGATGCCCAATGAACTTAGTCCAGCCTCCTATTATATAAAGAGCTGTAGTCTGTAAATTCTCTCTCTTGGTTCCTGCTCTTGTTCCTGCACTCTCTTGAGACCTGGACACTAAAGAAGCACAATCAGCATATCTTCAATCTCAATTCATCTAGGCCAAAGCCTAAAGAACCAGCAGCCACTAAAACCGTGAGTTAGAAAGCTTAACCTACAAATCCTGTATGACTACTATTCTACTCAAAACTTATAATTAGTAGCACAGTGGCCTGCTTAAAGCTCATTGCTATCAGTCCCAGCAAAGCCTGTGAGGAACCTGCATCCCGGTTGCCTTAGGAGAAACTGTTTCATTGTAAAGACTGTTGCATAAAAGTTCAAGTAAAAGTTTCCAGTTATCTCATAAAATCTGCTATGGACATTCCATTTATTATCCCTGCCGTTTGTGGGCCGGTTGGCGGCATGATCTTCAATACTAAGCAAACCGCACCCTGGCTTCACAACAAGTAAGGGTTAATACCACCAGACCCTGTATTAATATTGCAACACCCCAGACACCACAACTGGCCACACTGGCTATACTTGACTTGACTGAAGATGATGACAGATGATAAAGACGACTTGACTTACTGACTTGTGGCTGCAATTTAGGTTGAGGCCTCCAGATGTGCTGGACACTGGCTCCGAGACGTCTGGACTGGACTGAACCTCAGCAGGAAAGAATCACAATAGAGAGATTGCAGCTCCTAACTATCTAATAAAGGCAAGGAGCCCATAGGCTACCTGTGGGTCACCTGGTGCTCTCTGGGTAACAAAACATATGACGTAAACATGTGACAAACATTACCATGTGACTAACAATCATGTGACCAACGTCAAAGGTCCTTTACACTTAAAATACAACCTATTCACATTATAGGGGAACACTGCAGGACAGTCCTGTGGACGTACAGGGACTCAACCTGACAGGCCTGTAGGAGCATATCCTGTACTGGGCACCACACTGCTGTATGCTTCAGAGAAAATTATGTAGTTCTTTCCAGTCTGACCACAGTGCTCTCTGCTGACACCTCTGTCCATGTCAGGAACTGTCCAGAGCCGGAGAGGTTTGCTATGGGGATTTGCTTCAGATCTGGAAAGTTCCTGAAATGAACAGAGGTGTCAGCAGAGAGCACTGTTTTCAGACTGGAAAGAACTGTCCACAACTTCCTCTGGAGCATGCAGCAGCTGATAAGTACTGGAAGGGTTTTGATTGTTGAATAGAAGTAATTTACACAGCTGTTTAACTTTCTGGTGCCAGTTGATTTGAAAAAAAAATGTTTCCACCCGAGTACCCCTTTAACCCCTTAACGACGCAGGACGTATATTTACGTCCTGCGCCGGCTCCCGCGATATGAAGCGGGATCGCGCCGCGATCCCGCATCATATCGCGTGGGTCCCGGCGCTAATCAGCGGCCGGGACCCGCGGCTAATACCACACATCGCCGATCGCGGCGATGTGCGGTATTAACCCTTTAGAAGCGGCGGTCAAAGCTGACCGCCGCTTCTAAAGTGAAACTGAAAGTATCCCGGCTGCTCAGTCGGGCTGTTCGGGACCGCCGCGGTGAAATCGCGGCGTCCCGAACAGCTGATCGGACACCGGGAGGGCTCTTACCTGCCTCCTCGGTGTCTGATCGACGAATGACTGCTCCGTGCCTGAGATCCAGGCAGGAGCAGTCAAGCGCCGATAATGCTGATCACAGGCGTGTTAATACACGTCTGTGATCAGCATAGGAGATCAGTGTGTGCAGTGTTATAGGTCCCTATGGGACCTATAACACTGCAAAAAAAAAGTAAAAAAAAGTGTTAATAAAGGTCATTTAACCCCTTCCCTAATAAAAGTTTGAATCCCCCCCCTTTTCCCATAAAAAAAATAAAACAGTGTAAAAAAAAATAAAAATAAACATATGTGGTATCGCCGCGTGCGTAAATGTCCAAACTATAAAAATATATCATTAATTAAGCCGTACGGTCAATGGCGTACGCGCAAAAAAAATTCCAAAGTCCAAAAAAGCGTATTTTGGTAACTTTTTATAACATTAAAAAATGAATAAAAAGTGATCAAAAAGTCATATCAAAACAAAAATCATACCGATAAAAACTTCAGATCACGGCGCAAAAAATGAGTCCTCATACCGCCCCGTACGTGGAAAAATAAAAAAGTTATAGGGGTCAGAAGATGACATTTTTAAACGTATAAATTTTCCTGCATGTAGTTATGATTTTTTCCAGAAGTGCGACAAAATTAAACCTATATAAGTAGGGTATCATTTTAACCGTATGGACCTACAGAATAAAGATAAGGCGTAATTTTTACCGAAATATGCACTGCGTAGAAACGGAAGCCCCCAAAAGTTACAAAATGGCGTTTTTTTTTCGATTTTGTCGCACAATGATTTTTTTTCAGTTTCGCCGTGAATTTTTATGTAAAATGACTAATGTCACTGCAAAGTAGAATTGGCGACGCAAAAAATAAGCCATAATATGGATTTTTAGGTGGAAAATTGAAAGGGTTATGATTTTTAAAAGGTAAGGAGGAAAAAACTAAAGTGCAAAAAGGGAAAAATCCTGAGTCCTTAAGGGGTTAATGTATCATGAAATTATTAGGTAGCTGGCTGCAACAGACTATGAGACTGCTGACCGATCAGTTGTCCTATTGTTTACGGGTCTATGACAATGCGGGACTAAGTATAAAATGGTGGTAGTTCCCAGTTATATTTTTTGACTGTGTCAAAATCTATTGTGGAGATCAACTGAGGCTAAATGCTAACATAAGTGTCGCTGTCCAAAGACTTCTGAACTTAAAGTTGGGACATTTCTATTTTTCTGTTTTTCATGTGTTAACCTGGTGACATTTTTCCTTTGGCTTTACTGCTCTAGTAAAATACGGTGAGATTTGCTTTCAGACGTAATTACATGAAGTTTGCTTTATTTTTGTCACAAGACTAAGATAAAGATTGATATAGCACATTTATTTCTGTTGATAAAACTGTGGAGCGGCACAATTTGTTTTATACACAGTTATGCTTTTATAGAGGGAGCTGATTTACACACATTTGCTCGTTGCAAAGTTTTGGCCTGTTTATGTAGAGATTATAACACTATACAGGGGAATCAATCACATTCTTAAAGGGGTACTCCGGAAGAATTTTTTTTTTTTAATCACCTGGTGCCAGAAGGTTAAACAGATTTGTAAATTACTTACTTCTATTTAAAAATCTCAATCCTCCCTGTACTTATCAGCTGCTGTATGCATCAGAGGAAGTTGTATTTTTTTCTGGAATTCTTTTCTGTCTGACCACAGTGCTCTCTGATGCCACCTCTATTCATGTCAGGAACTGTCCAGAGTAGGAGCAAATCCCCATTGCAAACCTATCCTGCTCTGGAAAGTCCCTGACATGGACAGAGGTGTCAGCAGAGAGCACTGTGGTCAGACAGAAAAGAAATTCAAGAAGGACTTCCTCTAGAGCATACAGCAGCTGATAAGTACTGGAAGGATTAAGATTTTTTTTCAATAGAAGTCATTTACAAATCTGTTTAACTTTATGGCACCAGTTGATCTTAAAAAAAAAATTTCACCGGAGTACCCCTTTAAGGTGAATATTGGGAGTATTCCTCTAAAGAAGCAGCAATAAGGTCTTGGAAACTTTTATACAACAGTAGAATATACAACCTGTACCTATAATAATACATAGATCATATCAAAAAGGAGAATTGTTATTATTAAAGGGAAACTGACAGCTGCTGGTACTGACTAATCAAAATGGTGTTTACCTTTTTCCTAGATGCCTTCATTCCCGATATATTGCTAAAAATTATAATATGTAAATGAGGGTGCTTTGGTGCATTTGGGGTGTTCCCTAGCCCCTTGGTGCACTGGTACTCCTGTCACAAGGAGGGGTTCCTGGTTCTGCACACTGAATGGTCTGTCTGCTTGGTTAAAGGGATTGTCCAGTGAAAATTGTATTTAACCTATGCACCCGGAATGCATAATAAATGGGGAAAAAAGCTTCTACTCACCCCCCCCCCCTGCTCCTTCATAGCCTCCTGTATGGGTGCCCAACCACAGCTGCAGATGTGTTACGCCGAGCGCTCCGGGTCCCCGCTCCTCCCCGGAGCGCTCGCTACACTTCCCTCACTGCAGCGCCCCGGTCGGTTCCACGGACCCGGGGCGCTGCGTTACTACCTCCGGCCGGGATGCGATTCGCGATGCGGGTAGCGCCCGCTCGCGATGCGCACCCCGGCTCCCGTACCTTACTCGCTCCCCGTCAGTTCTGTCCCGGCGCGCGCGGCCCCGCTCCCTAGGGCGCGCGCGCGCCGGGTCTTTGCGATTTAAAGGGCCACTGCACCGCTGATTGGTGCAGTGGTTCCAATTAGTGTTTACACCTGTGCACTTCCCTATATCACCTCACTTCCCCTTCACTCCCTCGCCGGATCTTGTTGCCCTAGTGCCAGTGAAAGCGTTCCTTGTGTGTTCCTTGCCTGTGATTCCAGACCTTCTGCCGTTGCCCCTGACTACGATCCTTGCTGCCTGCCCCGACCTTCTGCTACGTCCGACCTTGCTTCTGTCTACTCCCTTGTACCGCGCCTATCTTCAGCAGCCAGAGAGGTTGAGCCGTTGCTAGGGGATACGACCTGGTCACTACCGCCGCAGCAAGACCATCCCGCTTTGCGGCGGGCTCTGGTGAAAACCAGTAGTGACTTAGAACCGATCCTCTAGCACGGTCCACGCCAATCCCTCTCTGGCACAGAGGATCCACTACCTGCCAGCCGGCATCGTGACAGTAGATCCGGCCATGGATCCCGCTGAAGTTCCTCTGCCAGTTGTCGCTGACCTCACCACGGTGGTCGCCCAGCAGTCACAACAGATTGCGCAACAAGGCCAACAGCTGTCTCAACTGACTGTTATGCTACAACAGTTACTACCACAGCCCCAGCAATCATCTCCTCCGCCAGCTCCTGTACCTCCTCCGCAGCGAGTGGCCGCTTCTGGAATACGACTATCCTTGCCGGATAAATTTGATGGGGACTCTAAGTTTTGCCGTGGCTTTCTTTCCCAATGTTCATTACACTTGGAGATGATGTCGGACCAGTTCCCCACTGAAAGGTCTAAGGTGGCTTTCGTAGTCAGCCTGCTGTCTGGAAAAGCCCTGGCTTGGGCCACACCGCTCTGGGACCGCAATGACCCCGTCACTGCCTCTGTACACTCCTTCTTCTCGGAAATTCGAAGTGTCTTTGAGGAACCTGCCCGAGCCTCTTCTGCTGAGACTGCCCTGTTGAACCTGGTCCAGGGTAATTCTTCCGTTGGCGAGTATGCCGTACAGTTCCGTACCCTTGCTTCAGAATTATCCTGGAATAATGAGGCACTCTGCGCGACCTTTAAAAAAGGCCTATCCAGCAACATTAAAGATGTTCTGGCCGCACGAGAAATCCCTGCTAACCTACATGAACTCATCCATCTTGCCACTCGCATTGACATGCGTTTTTCCGAACGGCGTCAGGAGCTCCGCCAGGATATGGACTCTGTTCGCACGAGGCGTTTCTTCTCCCCGGCTCCTCTCTCCTCTGGTCCCCTGCAATCTGTTCCTGTGCCTCCCGCCGTGGAGGCTATGCAGGTCGACCGGTCTCGCCTGACACCCCAAGAGAGGACACGACGCCGCATGGAGAATCTCTGCCTGTACTGTGCTAGTACCGAACACTTCCTGAAGGATTGTCCTATCCGTCCTCCCCGCCTGGAAAGACGTCCGCTGACTCCGCACAAAGGTGAGACAGTCCTTGATGTCTACTCTGCTTCTCCACGTCTTACTGTGCCTGTGCGGATGTCTGCCTCTGCCTTCTCCTTCTCTGCTGTGGCCTTCCTGGACTCTGGATCTGCAGGAAATTTCATCTTAGCCTCTCTCGTCAACAGGTTCAACATCCCGGTGACCAGTCTCGCCAGACCCCTCTACATCAATTGTGTAAACAATGAAAGATTGGACTGTACTATACGTTTCCGCACGGAGCCCCTTCTAATGTGCATCGGATCTCATCACGAGAGGATTGAACTGTTGGTCCTCCCCAATTGCACTTCTGAAATCCTTCTTGGACTTCCCTGGCTTCAACTCCATTCCCCAATCCTGGATTGGTCCACTGGGGAGATCAAGAGTTGGGGGCCCTCTTGTTCCAAGGACTGCTTAAAACCGGTTCCCAGTAAACCTTGCCGAGTCCCTGTGCTTCCTCATGTAACCGGTCTCCCTAAGGCCTATATGGACTTTGCGGACGTTTTTTGCAAAAAACAAGCTGAGACTCTACCTCCTCACAGGCCTTATGATTGTCCCATTGACCTCCTCCCGGGCACTACTCCACCCCGGGGCAGAATCTATCCTCTGTCCGTCCCAGAGACTCTTGCCATGTCTGAATACGTCCAAGAAAATTTAAAAAAGGGCTTTATCCGTAAATCCTCCTCTCCTGCCGGAGCCGGATTTTTCTTTGTGTCCAAAAAAGATGGCTCTCTACGTCCTTGCATTGACTACCGCGGTCTTAATAAAATCACGGTTAAGAACCGCTACCCCCTACCCCTCATCTCTGAACTCTTTGATCGTCTCCAAGGTGCCCATATTTTTACCAAACTGGACTTAAGAGGTGCTTATAATCTCATCCGCATCAGAGAGGGGGATGAATGGAAAACGGCATTTAACACCAGAGATGGACACTTTGAGTATCTGGTCATGCCCTTTGGTCTATGCAACGCCCCTGCCGTCTTCCAAGACTTTGTTAATGAAATTTTTCGTGATCTACTATACTCCTGTGTTGTTGTATATCTGGACGATATCCTGATTTTTTCTGCCAATCTTGAAGAACACCGCCAGCATGTCCGTATGGTTCTTCAGAGACTTCGTGATAATCAACTCTATGCCAAAATAGAGAAATGTCTGTTTGAATGCCAATCTCTTCCTTTTCTAGGATACTTGGTCTCTGGCCAGGGACTACAAATGGACCCAGATAAACTCTCTGCCGTCTTAGATTGGCCACGCCCCTCCGGACTCCGTGCCATCCAACGTTTTTTGGGGTTCGCCAATTATTACAGGCAATTTATTCCACATTTTTCTACCATTGTGGCTCCTATTGTGGCTTTAACAAAAAAAAATGCCGATCCCAAGTCTTGGCCTCCTCAAGCGGAAGACGCCTTTAAACGACTCAAGTCTGCCTTTTCTTCGGCTCCCGTGCTCTCCAGACCTGACCCATCTAAACCCTTCCTATTGGAGGTTGATGCCTCCTCAGTGGGAGCTGGAGCTGTCCTTCTACAAAAAAACTCTTCCGGGCATGCTGTTACTTGTGGTTTTTTTTCCAGGACCTTCTCTCCGGCGGAGAGGAACTACTCCATCGGGGATCGAGAGCTTCTAGCCATTAAATTAGCACTTGAGGAATGGAGGCATCTGCTGGAGGGATCAAGATTTCCAGTTATTATTTACACCGATCACAAGAACCTCTCCTACCTCCAGTCTGCCCAACGGCTGAATCCTCGTCAGGCCAGGTGGTCTCTGTTCTTTGCCCGATTTAATTTTGAAATTCACTTTCGGCCTGCTGATAAAAACATTAGGGCCGATGCTCTCTCTCGTTCCTCAGATGCCTCTGAAATTGAACTCTCTCCTCAACACATCATTCCTCCTGACTGCCTGATTTCCACTTCTCCAGCCTCCATCAGGCAAACTCCTCCAGGAAAGACCTTTGTTTCTCCACGCCAACGCCTTGGGATCCTCAAATGGGGTCACTCCTCCCATCTCGCAGGTCATGCGGGCATCAAGAAATCTGTGCAACTCATCTCTCGCTTCTATTGGTGGCCGACTCTAGAGACTGATGTGGTGGACTTTGTGCGAGCCTGCACTATCTGTGCCCGGGATAAGACTCCTCGCCAGAAGCCCGCTGGTTTTCTTCATCCTCTACCTGTCCCCGAACAACCTTGGTCTCTGATTGGTATGGATTTTATTACTGACTTACCCCCATCCCATGGCAACACTGTTATTTGGGTGGTCGTTGATCGATTCTCCAAAATGGCACATTTCATCCCTCTTCCTGGTCTTCCTTCAGCGCCTCAGTTGGCTAAACAATTTTTTGTACACATTTTTCGTCTTCACGGGTTGCCTACACAGATCGTCTCGGATAGAGGCGTCCAATTTGTGTCTAAATTCTGGAGGGCTCTCTGTAAACAACTCAAGATTAAATTAAATTTTTCTTCTGCATACCATCCTCAATCCAATGGACAAGTAGAGAGAATTAACCAGATCTTGGGTGACTATTTACGACATTTTGTTTCCTCCCGCCAGGATGACTGGGCAGATCTTCTACCTTGGGCCGAATTCTCGTATAATTTCAGAATCTCTGAATCTTCCTCCAAATCTCCGTTTTTCGTGGTGTACGGCCGTCACCCTCTTCCCCCCCTCCCTACCCCCTTGCCCTCTGGTCTGCCCGCTGTGGATGAAATTTCTCGTGATCTTTCCACCATATGGAAAGAGACCCAAAATTCTCTCTTACAGGCTTCTTCTCGCATGAAGAGATTCGCAGATAAGAAAAGAAGAGCTCCTCCCATTTTTTCCCCTGGAGACAAGGTATGGCTCTCCGCTAAATATGTCCGTTTCCGTGTCCCGAGCTATAAGTTGGGACCACGCTATCTTGGTCCTTTTAAAGTTTTGTGTCAAATTAATCCTGTCTCTTACAAACTTCTTCTTCCTCCTTCTCTTCGTATCCCTAATGCCTTTCACGTCTCTCTTCTTAAACCTCTCATCCTCAACCGTTTTTCTCCTAAATCTGTTCCTCCCACTCCTGTTTCCGGCTCCTCGGACATCTTCTCTGTCAAAGAGATTTTGGCCTCTAAAAAGGTCAGGGGAAGAACTTTTTTTTTAGTGGATTGGGAGGGTTGTGGTCCAGAAGAGAGGTCCTGGGAACCTGAGGACAATATCCTGGACAAAAGTCTGATCCTCAGGTTCTCAGGCCCCAAGAAGAGGGGGAGACCCAAGGGGGGGGGTACTGTTACGCCGAGCGCTCCGGGTCCCCGCTCCTCCCCGGAGCGCTCGCTACACTTCCCTCACTGCAGCGCCCCGGTCGGTTCCACGGACCCGGGGCGCTGCGTTACTACCTCCGGCCGGGATGCGATTCGCGATGCGGGTAGCGCCCGCTCGCGATGCGCACCCCGGCTCCCGTACCTTACTCGCTCCCCGTCAGTTCTGTCCCGGCGCGCGCGGCCCCGCTCCCTAGGGCGCGCGCGCGCCGGGTCTTTGCGATTTAAAGGGCCACTGCACCGCTGATTGGTGCAGTGGTTCCAATTAGTGTTTACACCTGTGCACTTCCCTATATCACCTCACTTCCCCTTCACTCCCTCGCCGGATCTTGTTGCCCTAGTGCCAGTGAAAGCGTTCCTTGTGTGTTCCTTGCCTGTGATTCCAGACCTTCTGCCGTTGCCCCTGACTACGATCCTTGCTGCCTGCCCCGACCTTCTGCTACGTCCGACCTTGCTTCTGTCTACTCCCTTGTACCGCGCCTATCTTCAGCAGCCAGAGAGGTTGAGCCGTTGCTAGGGGATACGACCTGGTCACTACCGCCGCAGCAAGACCATCCCGCTTTGCGGCGGGCTCTGGTGAAAACCAGTAGTGACTTAGAACCGATCCTCTAGCACGGTCCACGCCAATCCCTCTCTGGCACAGAGGATCCACTACCTGCCAGCCGGCATCGTGACAAGATGCCACATCATATCGCTGCTCAGCCAATCCTTGCCACAGCGTTGCTTCACCCCAGTCAGTGATTTGCTGAGCGGGGATGGGATATTTTGGTCTGGGCTTATAGGTATAAGAACATTTTTCACTGGACCATCCCTTTAACATTAGCCAGGCCCAGCAAACGTGTGTGCCCACTTGACATAAACGATTATGGTGTATGCTTAGCTAATGTTAACATACCTTGCCACTTAGGCATCATTCACACAACGGAAATTCTGTTGCAGCACGGTCCCACTTTTTTAAATTGGATTCTGTTGCACCATGCACACTTCGGAAACATGGAATCCGTGGAAATTCTGATTCCAGCCTCTGCGGAAAGAATTGACATGTCCTCCTGCTCCACGGGTGGTTTCTATCCTCCTTGAGCTCGCCTTAGAACTCCTGCATTAAAGTTTGACAGGCGTACCCCCCCAGTCAAACGTCCTACCTGTGCCTCACCTCAGAATTTATTCTTTCTGTTAAATCCATTTGGAAATGCATTGCCATTTATGCAGACGGCACATTTTCAAGTGGTCATGTTCTGCCGGTGCCCCCTGTCTGCGCAATGTCTGCCGAAAATAATCCGGGAGGACATTCGGCAAAATTCTGCCGTATGAACACATCCTAAGGTACCCTATGTTTACATTAAAATCTACAGCAGAAAATCCTGTACCGTTCACACATACGCAGATTTGATGCGCAGGAATTGATGCACAGGATTTTCTGCTGCAGATTTTAATGTAAACTAAGTGACTGAGTATAGCTTCTAATTGGAGATTTTCCTATCCTTGGAGACGGAAAATAGAAATTTTATTAAGTACAAGAGATGAACATTATGCTAATCTTTCTTTTCTGAAATTTGTAGCAGCAAACAAAGGGTTAATCTTAAACATAGTAAGAAAAAAGTTTATGCACATAACATGGAATGATCCGTAAACCCTAATGGTACAGTCCAACATATATAATGCAGCAACCAATAATCTGTACTTTCCTCAGAGGAAGCTAAATGAATGAGTTGGGGATCTAGTTGTTACGCCGAGTGCTCCGGGTCCCTGCTCCTCCCCGGAGCGCTCGCGGCGTTCCCCTCTCTGCAGCGCCCCGGTCAGACCCGCTGACCGGGAGCGCTGCACTGACACTGCCGGCGGGGATGCGATTCGCATAGCGGGACGCGCCCGCTCGCGGATCACATCCCAATCTGCTTACCTGTTCCGGTCCCCGGCTGTCACGTCCTGCCACTCGCGGCTCCACTCTCTAGGGCGCGCGCGCGCCAGCTCTCTAAGATTTAAAGGGCCAGTGCACCGCTAATTGGTGCCTGGCCCAATCAGTCTAATTAGCTCACCTGCTCCAGGCCTATATTACCTCACTTCCCCTTCCCTGCATTGCCGGATCTTGTTGCCTTGTGCCTAGTGAAAGCGTTCCTGTGATTGCCTTACCAGTGTTACCAGACCTTCTGCCGTTACCCTTGACTACAAACCTTGCCGCCTGCCTCGACCTTCTGCTACGTCTGACCTCGCCTCTGTCTAGTCCTCCTGTCCCACGCCACTCTCAGCAGTCAGC